>NC_081408.1:376056888-376356888 GCF_030272615.1 Cryptomeria japonica | reverse complement strand
CCTTCCAACACCAGTTTCATTGTCAAGAATGATAAAGAGAGATTGATTTGGGATGACTTAGTGAAACTCCTTGATGACACAAACATTGATGTCGAATATGCGGTTCTTCTTGACAATGTAAAGCTTTGCAAGAACAACAACCTTCGAAACAACGATATAGAAGGTGACTCCTTAAATGTAGTAAGAACAATGATCTCAAACTCTGCCCCAAGTTGGAAATAAAAAAACATGGCTTGAGGGGATTTTGTAAATTATTATCTAGGAGAGATTGGAGAATGCTCAATTAGGCATATCTTTTGTGAAGCCAATAAAGAAGTAGACTACCTATCAAACCATATGTTCGATCAAAACGTTCCATTAATCATTTCAGGTGATGTTGCAGCTTGGATTGTGCAATAAGAATGCAATTCGATAATTACAATTGTAATGAAAGTACAAAGAGAGAATCCTTATAAAAGGATACTCGAAACCCTAAAGGTGAAAGCCCCAAAGAATTATAAGATTCCTAAGTTTAGCTTAAGTATAGAGTATAATAGACTAATAATTAAATAAATAAATATTAACTAATAAAAGATAACTCTAACAGATTTATATGGTCAAGAGGTATCCGGGTCGGCCTAAGAGGGATCAAATGCCGAAGAACAAGATCAAACGTGTAAAACCACCAGGTCGGCCTCCACAAAAGAGATTACTCTGAAAAATCCAAAGGATGAAGTGCAGATCAGGGGGAAGGTCGGCCACACGCCAAGGAAAATTGGAATCAATGAACTAGGGCTCCACAAGCTACGAAAAGGATCTGCAAGATTCACCAATAGCAAAATAGGTCCAGTCGGCTTTGGTGTTCTAAGCCAGAAAACTGTCTCAAAATCCAGAAGTGATAACTTGCCAAAAAATTATCCAAATGTCTTGCAATTTAGGAATAGGGAAGATGATCATGTTCATAAGAAAAATCCAGCTCTGCAAGGTCTGGTGAGCCAATGCAATAAAATGCAGAAAGAATTGTTGAAACCGTAAAACAAAAAATAAACTGAAAATAAATATTTTTGGTTGATGCAAGATTGTCAAGAACCGGGGATGCTCTTGCATCAGACATCCGGGGTTGTTGAAAAAAGTGAGCCTCTCACTTTGCTAGGGTCACAAGAAAACCAAGGCGGTCCACCTCTTCCCGAGGAATCCAAGACAAATCTTCAACTGGTCTGTCCTTCAACTTCACAAGATACTCCTTGTACTAATTGCTTTGGGTACTATGTCCAATCCTACTGTCCAAAATGTCATCAATCTTCTCTGGTTCCTTCCAAGGCAACTATTTCTCCAAGTCTTCAATACCGTCTTCACTGAATTGTGATTCATGATACTAATGTAGATTTGCAATGTTGAATATAGGTGAAATACTCAAACTATCTGGTAGCTCCACTTCATATGCATTTCTATAACTAAATTTCCTTAAGATCTTTCAAGCTCCAAACTTCCTCATATGCAACTTGTTATAGGTTCCAATTGGAAATCTTTATTTTTTCAGATACACCATCACTTCATCGCCAACTTCAAATTCCTTATGTCTTCTCTTCTCATTTGCTTTCTCCGTATACTTGTTGTTGATATCCTCAAAATGTTGCTTAACCTAAATATGCAAGGCCTTCATGTGATCTGCAAATTCTTATGCCTCTGCACTCCTCTTGTCTTCATTGTTGACATCTCTCAATTCTGTTATACCTCTAGGGTGTGCTCCGGTAACAATCTCAAAAGGTGTTCTTCTAGTACTTATGTTCACTGAATTATTGTAGGCAAACTCCGCTTGTGCAAGAATCAAATCCCAACTTCCAGTTTTCTCTCCAACTAAGCATCTCAACAAACTTCCCAAGCTCATATTTACTACTTTTGTCTGTCCATCAGTTCGTGGGTGAAAATTAGAACTGAACTCCAAATCTATCTTCATCTTCTTCCAAAGTGTCATCCAAAAATAATCAAAAAAAATTAGTGTCTCTGTCTGAAACTATGCTCTTAGGTAATCCATGTAATATCACCGCTTCCTTGAATTATAAGTCAGCTACATGCACTGCATATGATGTCTTCTTACAAGGTTTGAAATGAGCCATCTTCGAGAATCTTTCTACCACCACAAATATAGATCCATTCCCTCTCTGCATCTTAGGCAATCCAAGTATGAAATCCATGCTTATGTCTTCCCAAAGTCTCTCTAGTACTGTCAAAGGCTTATACAATCCCACATTCTAACTACTACCTTTTGCAACTCGACAAACTCTACAACTTTGCACAAATGTCCTAACATCCTTATGAAATTGAGGCCAAAAGCAATGTTCACTCACTAACACCACTATTTTGTCAACACCAAAGTGTCTGACTAATCCTCCACTATGCTTCTCCTTTATCAGATTCTCCCTCATAGAACTCTTAGGTATGCACAACTGAACTCCTCTGAGTAACATCCCATCCTAAATGAAATAATTTAGCCATTGACTTTTTTCTACCATAACTGGTGCTCTACATGCTTTCCAAGGCTCTGCAAAATCCGGGTCTTCATCATACAAGGTCTTCAACTCTTCAAATCTTAATATTGTCACTCTCATCTCTGTCAGAAAATTCCTCCTCCTACTCAATGCATCAACAACTTTGTTTGACTTCCCACTCCTATGCTTCAACACAAAGGTGTAACTCTACAAGAACTCTACCCATCTCATATGTCTCTGATTCAACTTACTCTGATTGTTCAAATACTGCAAGGCTTGATGATCAACATACAACACAAATTCCTTAAGCAACAGGTATTGTCTCCACTTCTTCAAGGCTATGGCATAAAATTCCTGATCATACATTGAATATCTCCTCCCGACATCATTCAACTTCTCACTAAAATAAGCTACTACTCTCCTTTCTTGACTTAACGCGGCTCCAATTGCATTCCCACTTGCATCACAGTCCACTTGAAATACTTTGTTGAAATTTGGTAAAGCTAACACAAGTTGTTTGGTTACTTTCCTTCAATAATTCAAAACTTTGATTTTCTTTGGTTGTCCACTTGAATTCATGCCTATCTCCTCTCATTGTTTCAGTCATAGGGCTACAAACTGAACTGAAATTTCTGATAAACTTCCAGTAGAAACTTGCTAATCCATGAAATGATCTTACCTCTCCAATGCTTTCTAGTGTAGGCCATTCAATAATTGCTCTTACCTTCTCAGGGTCCATCTTCAATCCATCCGCAAATATCACAAATCCCAAATTGACTAACTCTTCCTTCATGAAAGTACACTTCTTTAGATTTATCAACTTCTCTCTCAACCGCTGCAAAACTTGTTTTAAATGCAACAATTTCTCCTCTTTTGTCTTACTGAAAATCATAATGTCTTCCAAAAATACAATAACAAACTTACTAAAGAATTTCTTCAATACCTCATTCATCAACCTCATGAAAGTACTTGGTGCATTAGTCAACCCAATAGGCATCACCAACCATTCATACAATCCTTCATTTGTCTTGAATGTTGTCTTCCATTCATCTCCTTCTCTGATTATGATACGATGATATTCACTCTTTAAGTCTATCTTTGTGCAGTATTTGGCTCCACTCAAACAGTCCATTATGTCATCCATCCTAGGTAAAGGAAATCGATACTTCATTGTGATCTTGTTTATTGCTCTAGACTCAGTACACATCCTCCATTCTCCATTCTTCTTAGGTGCTAACATTGTTGGTACTGCACAAGGACTCAAACTTTCTCTGATCAAACCTTTCTTCAACAATTCTTGCACTTCTCTATTCAATTCTTCATTCTCTGTCAATGTCATTCGGTGTGCAACTTTGTTAGGCAAACTAGCTTCGGGAATCAGGTCCATGCAATGACTGATACTCCTCACATGTGGTAATCCATCAGACACATTATCTAAAATGATGTCTTCATACTCTATCAGCAACTCTTTTATCTCCTTTGGTTGTTCTTCTTCATGTTCTAGGTTCTCAGTCTTCTTAGGAACTAAGGTAAAACACACATTCTCATGTCTCATTCCATCCAATAATTTCCTTCTATCCACCAAACAGATTCTAGCATTCGTATAGACTTCACTCTTCAAAGACTCCGCCAAGGGTAACAAGGTTTGTTTCATCCCATCCGCTACAATAGTGTATATGTTCTTTCTTCAATCATGTATCGCCTGTCTATCAAACTATCAAGGTCTTCCCAACAAAAGGTGACAAATATCCATAGGCATAATATCACACAAAACTTCATCATGATAATTTCCAATTTTTAATTTCACTAAACATTGCTCACTTACTAACAACTTATGATCATCCTGAATCCATGCTATCTAATAAGGCTTAGGATGTTTTAGTCTTTCCAACTTCAATTTATTCACCATTTCTTCTGAAACAAGATTATCCGAACTACCACTATCAATAGCTACTTTACAACACTTACCAGATATCTTACATATGGTCTTGAATAAATTTTTCTTTTGCAAGGGTTCCTCATCCTATCCGATATGACACAAAGCTCTCCTCATTATCAATAGTTCTCCATCTTCCAGGTTGTTAGTTGATCCGGTGGGGCTTTCTTCGACCAAGGCTATTCTCCCAGTGTTCTTTATCTTCTTACATTCAAAAGAACGATGTCCTTCTCCTCCACACTTAAAGCAAGTACATCTAAACACTCTCTTATATTGTCTTCTATCATCTTTTCCAAAACCCTCATTTTGGTAGCCATCAAGTTCTCTCCTTCGGTAGAAATTCCTATCATCCTTTCGGTATGAATTACCATCTTTGTTTACTTCCTTGTCCTTGTTCTAATCTGTATAGGTTCCTCTTCCTCCAGAATATCCTCTACCTCCTTGAAATATTCCTCCAGAAAACCTACCACCTTTACCTCTCTGTCTCTGCTCATGTCTTTTGTTCAACTTCTCTTCTCCTTTCAAGGCATATCGGTTAGCTTCTTCAACACTCCACAACTTGATCAAACTAAGTTCATCCTGTACAGACATTCACAATCCATTCAAATATCTTGCAACTTGTTCAACCTCATCGTCGACATGTCTAGATCTGATATTCAACTTGTAGAATGCTTCAGTATACTCCTTCACACTAGATTATTTTTGCTTCAAGTTTTGTAACTTTCAGAACAGATTTATTTGATAATCAACATGCATAAACTTGGATTTTAACTTAGCTACCATCCGCTCCCATGATTTGATCTTCTCTTTACCTCTTCTTTGTCTATCAACCTGCAAATGTTCCCACCAAAGAGATGCATGACCTTTCAATCGGGTACAAACTGTTTATGGTAAAAATGGAAACAACAATATTGAAAGACTAAATGAATTCAACCATAAAACCCTAGCCTAACAACAACAATGATCCACCATAACATATGAAGATTACCTAAGACAATGCAAATCAAATGAAATCACAAAGATTATACCATCACATGTCCAATGGGGTTTGGATCTCCATTGATCTTGCTTGATATATTTGCTCTCAGATTTTATATGTGCACAAGAGCTCAACAAAGAACAGAAATGTGGTTGCAAGTAGGTTTGATCGCATATGAAAGTTCGAATGCTAGAATGCTTGAAGGATTGATTAGGGTTGATAATGAAGGAAGTATCTCCTTATATAGAAGACAATGTAAGAAATGGAGAGATAAGATTGAAAGGTGTAAAAGATAAATGGTCGGCTAAGATTAGAGGGTAGGTAGAAGAAATAAGAAAATAATGAAAGGGTAGGTAGTGTAGGAAATAAGAAATGAACGACACGTGTCATGGATAGAAAAGGCTAATGAATTAATTAAATAAATAAAAATTTATTTAATTAATAGAAGAAATGAGATTAATTAAATAAATAAAAGTATTTATTTAATTTAGGAAAAGGATAATTTAAATAAATAAATGTATTTATTTAAATGAGAAATAAGGCTAGAAGAGGATAAATGAATTAATTAAATAAATAAAGATTTATTTAATCAATAGAAGAATTAGGCTAAAATAATTAAATATATTTATTTAATCAGACGAGATAATTTTAGGTGTCTACATTTTGCCCCTCTTTGAGACAATGCATCTTGTTGCGTTGTTTCAAAGAAGATAAGATGAATTGATACAAATTTGCCCCAAGATGGGAGTGATATTCCCCCTCGAGAGATTGGATGAAAATGCCTAAAAAGATCGCAGACAATCTCTCGATAAGAAAGAAAGGCTAGAAAGGACTGACAAGATAGGATAGAGTGACTGAGTCATAGGATAAGGAAGACGGACTCGGGAGACTAGGGCTAGGGTAGTTTATAAGATAGACTACAAGGGAAAACATCCTCATTGTCATCCACATAACCAAAAGATCAGAGTGCAGAGAGATCAGAGAGTAGTCAATAGTCAGCAACGATGGCATTGGTGCATAGAGTCGATCGCGTTCGCCGATATCAGAGGCCTGTAGATGCAGGAGAGCCAATGAGTACCACAAAACCTCCTTGTACCTTGTTGCATTAATTATTGTCATGAATGCATGTCAAGTAGGATAATAAATGCGCTTTAGGTATGTTGAAAAAATGTTAAGCGGGGTAAAAACAAATGCTAAGGCGCATCTGCGTTGGTGTTAGGTGCGTCTGGGTAGGCTAGGTGTTTATGTCAAATGCTAGCGTTTTTGCGAAGTGCAGGCGCATCTATGTAGGGCAGGCACGTCTGTGTAGAACAAAGGCATGCCTGTGTAATTCAAGCGCATCTGTGTAGAGCAGGCACGTTTGTGAAGTATGTAAGTGTGTTTGTGTCATGAATGCGCGTTTATGTCTTCAAGGATGAATCGACAGTTTTGTGATAAACATACGTTGTCGATTGGATAAGCTGCTGAGAGGATACACTCAAACAGGTCCTCTAGAGAAGACTAGGGTAGCAGACAGGGATATGATTGACAATTCTATGATAGAACATCAGTTGCCAATCAGGAAACTACTCAAGAGGATACACTCAAGCAGAAGCCCTAGGATAGGATAGAGTGAGACACTTTGTGATGAACAGGGAGTACCAAAAAAATTGACAATTTTGTGATAGAACATATGTTGTCAACTGGATTAGGCTGAGATTGACAATTTTGTGATAGAACATACGTTGTCAATTGGATAAGCTACTCAAGAGGATACACTCAAGTAGGTGCCCTAAAAGATAAAATCAAAGCAACACTTTGTGATGAACAAAGAGTACTACTAGGATAAAAAGCAACACTTTGTGATGAATAGGGAATGCCACTAGGATAGAGTGCCATATGATAAATATAAGCACTAGGATAAAAAGCAACACTTTGTGATGAATAGGGAATGCCACTAGGATAGAGTGCCATATGATAAATATAAGCACTAGGATAAAAAGCAACACTTTGTGATGAACATGGAATGCTACTAGGATTGACACAATTGATTTGCTTGACTGTAGGAGGATTTACCTATGCTGGAGTCCCGAGAGAGATTCCCGTCGACTCAGAGTTTACGAGCATAGCTGACATTCAAGGATAAAGCAGTAGTGGAGGCTATGGGCCTGCGATATATTATGTATGTGCTTGAGTTTCGGGGCGAACATGGGATTGTTGACTACATTAACTGAGAGATGGCACTCAAAGACTTGCACATTTCATTTATCTATGGGTGAGATGATAGTCACCTTGGAGGATGTGTATAGGTTACCGAGGATACCAATCGATGGGGAGTTAGTTCCTTACGATCGAGAGGAAGACAGGGATGCACTGAGACAAGTGTTTTAGGATCCAGGACTGGAGATGAGGGTTGGACATGTAGCCTGGGACACCATGACAGCTACAGGATTAGCGCTACCGACGGTGTTGGCAAGAGTGATCAGTGGGTTCTTCTATCCGGATAGGGTGACATGAGGGTTGGTTGTGGGGTGGGGGAGGACACTGGAGACATTGGTGATAGAGCACACCAGGTTTGCACGGGGGTCGTGTCTGCTGGTACACTTGTATTATGAGCTGCATTAGTTTGCATATCACGGATCAACAAGGTTAGGATGTAGAGTGACATTGTTGCAGGTATGGGCATATGAGCATCTGTCGGTTACATGACCGATACACTTCAGGGGCAAAGGACATGGGTGCAGTTATGTGCATCTATATGATATGATTACGTCACAGCCATAGATGGGGAGACTAGAGTATTAGCGTTGGGTTATGGATGAGATAGACAGTGTGGTATGGAGGCCTTACTTAGACTATGAGGAGTGGGAGGATGATGCAGTGGAGCTGTCGTATGTGTTCAGGAGCAGGTATCTGATAGGGAGGACACCATATGTGATTGAGCAGTAATTGATAGATAGGATATGCAGGCAGTTCGGTAGGATACAACGGATGCCACGGGGTTCAGGGATGTATGCATAAATAGTGAGGGATCAGGTGCATTTGGAGCCATTGCTTTCTTATTATTAGGCTATGACACAGATGGTTCATGTGCCCTAGGATATATGGGCAGATATAGAGGATGCAGGGATGGATGTAGAGTACACTGCATATTGGGGAGAGCATCCATTTCCACGGCTGACGGATCTAGGGGAGCTGATAGATGGAGACGGTGGAGGTGATGGAGATGATAGTGGAAATGGTAGAGGCAGAGGTCAATGATGGAGATGGGGCGCAGTGGTAGAGAGGAGAGTGGCTTCGAGGAGAGAGGGCAGAGAGGATAGACAGGATCAACAGGATCATGTAGTGAGGGGTAGAGGTGGATTGTCGCTATAGGTGCTAGCAACACAGGCTCCTAGATAGGTATAGGGACGGGGACAGGAGCAGCCATAGGGACAGGGACATGAGCAGCCACAGGGACAGGGTGAGGGGGGAGAGGAGGATGAGCTACTATCCTTGAGGGAGATCTGCCAGGGATAGGCATATGAGATCCAGGATCTAGAGAGGGAGACAGCTAGACTCAGGAGACAATTGAGGGACACGAAGTGTGAGAGGGATCAAGCTATTTAATGCTATATAGAGGTTGAGACAACACTGAGGGTAGGGAGGCGTGCAACAGAGGACACAGGGGCCAGATACGCTTATGTTTTGCGGGTAGGGGAGGAGATAGGCTACTGGAGAGACTTTTACTATGGAGCGGTGCCACCAGATTAGTGGGCTAGGAGCTTCCGGAGACCCTCACGGACTACGATGACCTTTGGAGGGAGAGACAGGAGACAAGCATCTAGCGGTGGGGTGATGGGTCCTCCACCACCACCAGATAGAGGGGGCAAGGGCAGGAGAGATGATCCTGGGGCGGGTCCTTCTAGGGCTCAGACTTCATCGAGGTCAGCCGAATCCAAGGGAGGGAGTTCATCATAGCCTTAGAGGGCTCCCCATGTATTAGTTTTGTACCATTTTGTGTGATGATGTAGACACCTTCGGGTGATTGTGTAGCCATATGTATTTTGACATCATTGTATCATGACACTTATGATTTTGAGATATATATGCATGTGTACCTATGTGATGTATCTATGTGATGCAAATATGTACATGATGCAATGCAATATTTTTTATTTTTTTTATGTTTTATATGTTATGCCAATGTGAATGTATGAAATGTAGATGAATATGATAATGCAAATAACTATTTACATGATGAAAATGTAAAATGTGCTAACATGTGTTGTGTGCAGGATGTGATGCAATTGTGATATCTATATGTATGTATGAAATGCTAACATGTGATAATGCAGGTGCCAGCTACATGAAATGCAAATGTTTTTGGTGTGTCATTATACTCAGTCATGTGATAACGAGCTACACAGACTCAAGAAGGACTATGGAGGTCAATCAAGAAAGGGGGATGAAAGATAGAAGTTATGGAAGTGAAAGAGCTTCTTGTTCATTATCATCATTGAGCTTTATTATGGCAAAATAGGTTATGACAATCGAGGTATATGTGCGACCTAGAAAGTCATTGTACCCATTTGCATGAAGATTAGACAGTTGCAAACAAATAATGCCCCAGTTCATACTAGACTCGTAGTGTCCTCATATCCTTGGACAAGTCATAGAATTACTAAGAGATAATCCACAAACAACAAAGAAAAAAATAGGTGACAATACCCCATCATTTCCTTTCTAGTCAAAGACATCCTAGAGATAAAATCTCTAGCCAGAGACATCCTGGAAAAGCTAAAAGACATGTCACCAAAAGATAAAATCAAAAGAAAACCAAGACTCGACACTAACATCTACTGCAGTCCTCAAGTTTAGTGTCTCTTGTCACTTATATAAGTCTTATTTGATTGTGGTCATAATGTTTACTTTCACAAAATGATAGATAGCACTGAACCATAATGTTGTCTGAGTCTGTTGAAAGATTTGATTTGTTGAAGCCCATTGCTACTTGTGTCTCATCTGAAACTGATTGTGATGCTCTGCAAAAAGGATTAGAAAATCTGTTTGATGGCAACACACACAAGAGCACAAGAAACAAACGTTAGTGTTAGCAACAAAAGATTATCCTAAACAGGCATATCAAGAGAGATATTAAGCATGAAATAGAAAGCATATAAACATAGAATAAAATAGCTAATCAAGATGCTCATAGTTGCTCCTCCCTTGTTCCTCTCCTCTCCAAGTCCCAAATGAGTGTAGCTCTCAGCTTTTAGCACTAGCCATGGATGCCACATGGAGATTCAAGATGGTTGAATATGATAAGCAAATACTATGCAAGAGTAGATAGTGATGCTATGAAAAAGCTCTATGCTAATGCCAGTATAACAACAATACTCTAATGCTTCCTTTTGCTTGAGGAGAAGGGTTCTATTTATAGAAGAAATGGGGAAATGAAGGGTTAAGATTGAATGGTTTAATCAAGGGCCAAGTTTGAAAGTTGGGGATCCATGTGCACAATTGGCACCAATAAAATGGTGACAAGTGTCAACATAGGATTGGGTTGAGAAAAGAGGTTGGAGGCATTAAAAGCCCGAGAAGACCTCATGGTTATCTAGAAGGTAAGGGTCAAGTCCAAATTAAGATTACCCACTAGATTAAGAGTTAATCCAAGGATAAACCTTTGTGCAAATGTTTAAGAGATAATCATGGTCAAAGCATTAATGGCCTGATGAGACCTTTGGGTTGGGTAGAGGTTGAGTCAAAACAAATGTTTTAACCATGTGGGAGGGTTTGAGGTAACCATTAATGGTTATTGGAGACTTTGAGGATTAAGTGGTTGAAGGTTGAAAGCCTTCAATGGTTATCAAAGACTTTGAGCCATTTAGTGGTTGAAGGTTGAAAGCCTTTAATGGTTATCAAAGACTTTGAGGGTTTGAGAAGTGACTTCCCTTTTGCTTAGAAATGTGACAAAGTTTAGAGAAGGGGTTAGGTTATTTAGAAGTGATTAGAAAATTCTAGAAGGGGTTTAGGCAGTGGATTTTGTAGGAAAATGCAAGTGGGAGAAATTTTGGTATTTTCAATTAAAATAAAATCATTTATTTCAATTAAATGGTGTAATTTGCATTTGGATAAATATTCAAATAAATATTAATTTATTTAAATGAGAAAAATGAAGATAAAGCATTAAAATGCTTGAAGATTTTGAGGGAAACCATTAAAGGCTTGAAGACTTTAAGGAAAACCATTAAAGTCTTAAGAAGACTTTAAGGGAAGCCATCAAGTTTGAAGACTTTAAGGAAAACCATTAAAGGTTTCAAGTGGGTGAGGATAAATAGGATTTTAAATAAATAATTTATTTAAAATAGTTGGTGCAACTTGCTTTTGTAGGAAAATACAAGTGGGTGGAGGATAAAGGTGATTTAAATAAATTATTTATTTAAAATAATTGTGCAACTTGCATTTGTAGGAAAATGCAAGTGGGTAGAGGATAAAGGTGATTTAAATAAATGTTAATTTATTTAAATGTGAGAGGTGGGATTTTGGGGGATTTAAATAAATATTAATTTATTTAAATGTGAGAGAATATTTAATTAAATAAATATGATTTATTTATTTAATTAATGGTCTGAATTTGGTTAAGTGAATTAAATCAAATAAATTGAATAATTTATTTAATTAATAGGAGAAGAGGGTTAAGATGAATTAATTAAATATTAATTTAATTAATTATTAATTGATGGTTAAATAATCAAATAAATATTAAATATTCATTTAATTAAGTGGACAGATTTATGTGACTACATTTGCCCCTCTTTGAGACGGTGCAGTTTATCGCGTCGTTTCAAAGAAAGAAAAATAGGTGTGAAGAAATGCCCCATAAAATGTAAATTTAATGGGTGGTATGCCCCCTCGAGAGATGGGCCGAATTTTTTTTTTTGAAAAATCGGGCGATCTCTCGAAAAAGAATGAAAAGTGGAGGGGAGGTAGAATAGAAGAAATTAGAACTAATGATGAAAGAATAGGAGAAAATGGAGTGAATATGAAGAAACAACAAGCCAGTGGGTACCCTGAGGTCATGCAAGAGATACATAGAAAATGTAGTGTGGGGTTTGGATTGATGCTATACAATTGATCAAAATTGGTTGGACAATCTGGTGCAATCGGTTTAATTGCCCCGGTCAAGTCAAAGCGTGACAGTTGATGTCAGTTGGTTGCTTGGACATGATAAAGTCTGAGTAAGTGAATCAAAGTGACCTGATGTGACTTAGGCAATTGATGTAATTGCCCGATGAAGTCAAGGTATATGAAGCAAAATACTTGTTGAGACGTAGACAATTGATGTAATTGTCTATTGGATTGTGTTTGATTGGTTGATCAATTGATAGTGTGTGCGTGTGATGGATGGTTGTGGGGAATCATGGCAACCCCGTTGAGACTAGGTCATTGTGATAAATGTCTGATGTAGTCTAGGATTACCATAATCGATTACCTATTGAGACCCAAAAATACTTGATCGGAGTATCTGTTGATAGTCTAGGTGTGTGGCAGTCGATGTATCTGTGTAGACAAAGTAACTGGCTTAATTTTGTGGATGAGTGAAGATGGGAAGCGATGAAGGGATTAGGATGATGTTGATGATCAAGATAGGGAGGGTGAGGGGGGATTTGATGTTAGATAGAAGATATGGAGGACTAGGACCGAGTCCTATGGAAGAAGATGAGTAAAATAGAGTATGCATTATTATGACTATGTATGCATGATATGCAGCTATTATGAATGTATGGAGGGGTGGAATGCAACGAAATGCAATATATACAGATGAGATGGAATGACGATCCATGGTGCTTTATTTTTCATCATTGAGCTTTAAACTGTTGTAAGAAAATACAAGCAACTTGACATAAAGATTCAAGATGACCTGTGTATTCCTTACATGAATTTTGATATAGCAAGTTAATACAAGCAACTTGATATAATGGATCAAGTTGACCTGAGTATTGCTTGCAGAACAGACAAGGATTATCTCCTTTCATGCATGACTTGGATCATCCTCCTTGATCTTAGACTGATCATATCCTGAGACAAGTGCATACCGTAATAAGAGATAAAACCTTTATCTAGTTTGGATGAGGTAGGAGGAACCAAAGAAAAAGCATTGTACCTGCAAATAAACAGTATATACATAAAGAATAAATAATATGGATCCTTGGTAATGGTTCATGCTCATATGGTCGAGGTATACGCTGTAGTCAGCAAGCCGTAGTGATCTATGACTGCATTTTTGCCTATGATCACATAGCTTAGTGAACTTCCCACGTAGACACCATTAGTACATGCCCCAGAACTTCATCGGAATAATGTGTCAAAGATACACAAACAATGTCGTAGGAACCTGATATAAATTACTAGACCATAAATCAACCAAGTATTTGATAGCGTAAACAGAATTTTCTTGTCAAAAAAAATGTCATCTTGTCTTTGTTTTGGTAAGGAAGGATACATCCTTGTTGAAGACAGTTTGCGTGTTTGAAATTGACTGTTTGGTTTGATTGATAAGTGGTCATGTGTTTGGAGTATGTCGCAATGTTTGTTTGGGATCTGCTCAGATGGGTATGTACAATGTATTGCCATGTTTTTTTTTGTTTGATTTTTTGATTTTTTTTATGTTTTTGGATTTTGTGAGACGTTTTTTGAATATTTTTGGATTTTGAAGTGTTTTGAATGTTTTTGGTTTTTTGAAGTGTTTTGGATGTTTTTGGATTTTGAATTTGTTTTGAATGGTTTTGGATTTGGTGAGATAGTTTTAAATGAAGAACTTTAATGAATCACAAGACAATGTAGAATCCACTTCCATCAATAGGTTAAAGGCATTGCCCCCAGTTTAGACATGACTATAAAAAAGCGGGATGCAGGATGCATGTAGTACTTTCTTGGATTTGTAGATTTATAACAAGCCATGGTTGATGGATGGATGGATGGATGTATGAAGTAGATGTGATCGCAACAAGTTTGAAAGACAATGGAGCCATAGCCTTTACGAGTGGCGCCTGTTTGCCAGGTTTTCACCATCGTACTTACCCAAGGTGCCACCGGAGTGGTTGTTCACTGTTTGGATGCATGATTTTTCTTTACTTTTTTTGAAATTTTTTTTTTCCTCAAGACATTTTTCTGAATGTTTTTGGTATTTTCTGGTATGTAGGGGAGCCTGATGCTCTGTACAACTTAGGTATAAAACCGTTTTAGGTGCATGCTGTTGATTGGATCTGCAAGCGGTTCTCCTTCTGATGTAGCCAACTGATATGCCCCGGACCCGAATACAGCAGTGACAACATATGGGCCCAGCCAGTTTGATTCAAACTTGCCCTGATGTTCTCTGTTTGGTTGATTGTGAGGATTCTCTCGTAGAACAAGATCACCTACCTCAAATGTACGAGGTCTAACTCGGTGATTGTAGCTTCTGCTCATGCGCTGCTGATAGGCTTTGAGGTGATTGTATGCAGCTTGTCGTTTCTCATCAAGTAACTCTAAGTCCTGAAGACAGGATACTCTGTAGGCTTCGTCATCGATGATATTGTGCAAGGAAACCTGTAATGATGGTATCTCGACCTCAATAGGCAAGATAGCTTCTGCACCATAGACCAACGAATAAGGAGTTGCACCTGTAGGGGTTCGAATGCTAGTTCGATATGCCCATAGCGCTGGATTTAGTTGAACATGCCAATCATGGCCGACATCATTGACTGTCTTCTTCAGGATCCTCAATATGTTTTTATTGGATGCTTCGGCCTGACCATTGCCTTGTGGGTAATAGGGGGTGGAAAAGCGATGTTGGATATAAAATTTTTCACAAAGTTCACGGACATCCTTATTTTTGAAAGGAAGACCGTTATCTGTGATGATGGACATGGGTACACCATACCGACAGATGATGTAGTTGAGGATGAATGAGGCGATCTACTTGCTGGTGACTTGGGTAAGTGGAACAGCTTCGATCCACTTTGTGAAATATTTGGTCGCGGTAATAATGAATTTATGGCCATTGGATGAAGATGGATGAATCTTACCCACAAGGTCAAGGCCCCATTGACAGAAAGGCCATGGTGTTGTGATTGGTTGCAGTTCCTGGGCCGGTGCATGTATCAGGTTGCCATGAACTTGACATTTCTTGCATTTTTTGACAAAGTAGTAGGAATCCTTTTCCATAGATGGCCAATAGTATCCATTGCGTAGGAGTTTCTTGGCTAGTGACGGACCACTCGAGTGAGTCCCGCAAATTCCTTCATGTACCTCTTCCAAAGTCTTTGTTATCTCATCTTGTTCCAGACATCGAAGGAGAGTACCATCAAGACCGCGTCGGTATAGGGTGTCGGCAATAATGGTATATCGAGCAGTTTGGCGAATGAAGGTTTTTCGTTGGTTATTCGATTGGTTGGGAGGAAGGGTGTGATCGCGGAGATAGGTGTAGAACTCACCGTACCATGGGGATTCGGAACCAACAAGGCAACATATCATTTCAGATTCGGGGATATCATAAGCGGGGATCTAAAGTTGTTCTACCAAGAACTCGTAGCGTGTTGAATGTTGTGGAAGATCTAGGAGAGATGCGATGGTAGCCATAGCATCAGCAGCGCGATTCTGATCTCTTGGTATCTGCTCAAAAGTGATGGTAGTAAATAATATCTTTAGACTGTCCACCATTTGCTTATATGGCATGAGTTTATCATCTTTAGTCTGATATTCATCAGTTGCTTGTCGAATGACCAGTTGTGAGTCACCATATACTTGTAGTTCGTGTAGCTTCCATTGTACGGCTAACCTGAGTTCTGTGATCAAGGCCTCATATTCTGCTATATTGTTTGTGCATGGGAATGTGAGCCTGTAAGACTTCGAGATGCTATCACCCTGAGGTGTGATAAACAAAATGCCTGCCCCCGAGCCATGCCTAGTGTACGAGCCATCAAAATATAGTTTCCATGGTTGTACTTCTGTGATCATGAATATCTCTTCATCTGGAAAATTAGAAATGAGGGGATGATCGCCTATGAGTGGTGCATCGGCCAATTGATCTGCAATAACTTGCCCTTTGATAGCCTTACGGTCCACATACTCAATGTCAAATTCACTTAGAATCATCACCCATTTGGCCAAGCGGCCCGTCAATGCTGCTTTGCTGAGTAAATACTCGAGTGGATCAATCTTTGCAATGAGTTGTACCTTGTGTGTCAACAGATAGTGCCGCAATTTAGTGGCTGCTAAGATTACTGCTAAACAAGCTCGCTCAATAGGTGTGTAATTGAGTTCATAGCCCACCAGTGTGCGAGAGATGTAGTAAACAACACACTCTTTTCCTTTTGTATTATGTTGTGCTAGTAGTACACCCAATGTTGTACTTGTTGTTGAGATATAGAGTAACAACGGTCTACTTGGATCTGGTGGGATCAGCAATGGTGGATTCATGAGATAATCTTTAAGCGTCTGAAATGCTTGCTGGCATCGGGCATCCCACTGAAAGCGGATGTTCTTGTGTAACAGATGTGTAAATGGGTGACACTTATCAACCAATTGTGCAATGAATCTTCGGATGGATTGAAGTCGCCCTTGTAATGTCCTTAGCTGACTGATATTCTTTGGTGGTGGCATGTCCATGATTGCTTTTACCTTTGCTGGGTCGACCTCAATACCTTTGCTTGAGACAATGTATCCTAGAAGCTTCCCGGAGGTCACTCCAAAGACACATTTCTTTGGGTTGAGTCGAACATGGTATTGTTTCAGTCTATCAAAGATTTTATCTAAGATGTGGAGATGCCCTTCTCTAGTGAGTGATTTTGCTAGTAAGTCATCAACATAATCTTCCATCATGGTATGCATCATGTCATGGAAGATGGTGGTCATTGCTCTTTGATAGGTGGCTCCTGCATTCTTTAGACCGAAGGGCATTACATTCCAGCAATATGTGCCCCATGGACATGTGACGGCTGTCTTATGTTGGTCCTCTGGTGTGATCTTTATTTGATTGTATTCTGAAAAGCCATCCATGAGTGAAAGCATGGCATGTCCTGCTGTCAGATCCACTATGATGTCGATATTTGGTAGGGGGAAGTCATCCTTAGGACATGCCTTATTCAGATCTCTGAAGTCAGTACAAATGCGGATGCCCCCTTTTGGTTTGCCGACAGGCACAATGTTGGAGATCCATTCTGCATAATCAATTGGCCTAATGAAACCAACATCTAGGAGTTTCTTGAGTTCTGTTTTGACTAGCACTGCAATCTGGGGATGCATCTTACGAAGCTTCTGCTTGACAGGTTTGGCTCCTTCTACTACGGTGAGGTGATGCATGACTAAATCAGGATCAAGCCCAGGCATGTCTGCATATGACCATGCAAAGTTGATCTGACGCTTCTGGAAGAACTCTATAAATTGAGGTTGTTCCTTTGGAGTGAGAAGAGATGCCAGATGTATGATATGAGGATTTTCAGGAGTCCCCACATTGTATTCTTTGGTTTCCTCGACGAGAATCGTTGATCGTTCCTGTTGTACATTAGCAGGGAGAATGTCAAACCCTTCATCCTCAGGCGCCTCAGAGAGGTTTTCACCGTTGGATACGCTCTTTCTTTTTACTTTTGTCAGATCAAACAGCGCCACAATGTGGTTTTCACTGGAAGATCCATGTTTTATTGTTATATTTTTGCAGCTGAAAGGTTTGGCATCCGCCCCGAAGTATGCTGTGCTATTAAGTTCAATGGCGAATCCAGCTTTGTGATCCCCGCTTGGTAGGTTATCCCTTAATTCCAAAAAGTCAATGATGGCCTCATCGTTTTGGAAGAGGTCAAGACATGGAGGATTTGGTTGGTTCCATTCGATGAGTTCAGGGTGGATAATGGGCATTACTTCATCGATTATGTTAAGTGCGGGAGATGTATCAGTGAGGGTTAAGACGTTATGGTGAAGGTCGTTAATGGTACTCTCCCTGTCAGAATCAGGCGTAGGATGAGACGTAGGGTCTGTAGAAGATGTTTCCAGTTCAGGAACCCAAGTGGTCTTTATTTGTGCTTCTCCGTAAACAGGGATGTCTTTGTGTGGCGGAGGTGGTGATGTGTCTTCCTCATTTGAAGTATTAAGCTGTACCGAATCAAATTCCCATTCATGTGAGTCGGTCTCTGAATCACTTTCCAGCATCCGATTGCTATACCATACTGGAATATCTTTTGAGTTAAACACTGCAGGTGTGATTGGTTTATGTACCTTTGTAGTGATCGGTGCTACAGGAAGTTTGATGGGGATCAAGGAATCTGATACGAGGAGTACTGGTAAGATTGACTCAGTGACTTCTGCTGGAACTGCTGGTGCCATAGATGTTGTTGCGGGTTCTGATACAATTGTTGCTGCTAATGGTGTTGCTGATGGGATTACTGGTTCGATTGGTAGGATGATTGGCATTGGTGATAGTTGTGTTGGGATTCTGAGCCTCGGTGGGGCAGTTGGGATGGTACTTGATGCTGCTTTGATAATGAAAGGTGTTCTTTTTGCAGTAGGTTGACATAATAGTTTGCTGGGTTTTCCTTTGAATTTGAGCTTAGGAAAGATCTCTTTTTCAAAGCCTAGGCCTGTATTACCTTTGGGCTTTAATTCTGGCAGCAGAGGTTCATGTCGTCCTTGTTTGCAATATCCTAAAGCACTTTGACCATCATATCCCATTCTTTGCATAATGAGGAGACCTTTGCCATATTGATCTGTAGGAAGTCTAACTTGCGGTATATTAGTGGTGATGGGATCTTTATAGATCCAGTCCGCTAAGTCCTCATCTTGGGTTTCTTCTTCTTGACTCTTTCCAAGGATGAAAGGCGTCAAAGCACATGCAGACATGTTTAGTGGTTGCTGGAGTAACTGCTGTGGTTTACCATGTGTTCGAAGAGAAGTGGGCATTTGTCCCACACAAAAGAGTTGACTCAAGTTGTATTCCCTGGGACCTTCCTTTGCTAGTTTCATCTTAAGATTTTCTTGCTTTGGTATAGTGGTGTTTGAACTGGCAAGAGAGGCTGGACTTATATATGACGTGGAGAAAATGGCTTCTCTATTATTAGGAACAGTAATCTCTGGTTGATGGCTGATATTATGGCAAAATGCAAAGGGGTTTGCATCGCCCAAAATTGTGATCTCTACACCGTTATGTGGGAACTTGATACATTGATGGTAGGTAGATGGAACGGCTTGCATGGCATGTATCCAAGGTCTCCCTAATAATAAATTGTATGGCAGAGGAAGGTCCAGAACCTGACAAATGATGTATTTTATCACGGGGCCTACTCGAATTGGTAGTACCACAGCTCCTTTGGATGAACGCTCTGCGTCGTCATAGGCTTTGATTGTGATCTTCTTGCGAGGATCCACTGATTCTACTGCATATCCCAATGCTGTGACCAACTGTAATGTACAAATATTCAGGCCTGCTCCATTATCGATCAAGACTCGCTTGATCCTATGCTGGTTAATAAATCCTTCGATGTGGAGTGAGGCGTTATGAGGTTGCTGGAAGGAAGAGTTATCACTTTCGGAAAAAGTGAGACAAGGTGATGACTTCAGACTTCCAACCATGGCTTGAAATTGGTCTGTATTCAGATTTGCAGGGACTGACGCCTCTTGGAGTGCTTGATCCAAGATAGTTTTATGAGATGGCGAGAGGCGCAAAAGCTCTAAAATGGATATAAGCGCAGGGGTTTTGTCTAATTGTTCCACACGGTTGTACTGCTTTGGGATGGAGGTGGTGCCTTGTGGAGCTGCCTTTATGATGACCTTGCCACGACGTGTAACAACATTGCAATTTGAGTTGGGATTTTTGAAGGTTATTGTTGCAACTTGTTCATTGGCATCATATAGGTGATTTACAGTGTAATTATACGCAGCCTGTGTATAATCAGTGGTATCAGTGCCTTGCCTAGAAGTAGAAGGACCCCTTTGATCTCGGGATGGAAGTGGATTTTTGAACATCAGATGATCATTATTTGTTGTTTTTGGGTCATGTCCTTCAATTTCAATTTCTCCTCGATCAATAAGATCCTGAATAAGATCTTTCAAGCGGTGACAATTACTTGTCTTATGTCCTCTTCCTTGATGGAATTCACAGTGTTCAGTATCTCTCCACCATGTCGGTTTGACCTGAGGCTCATAGTTTGATAGTTTAGGTAGAGTGACCAAATTTTGAGAAATGAGTTGTCGCAATACTGTTTCAATGGGTTCCCCTAAGGGAGTGTATGTTCGTTTCTGTTTTTGCTGACGAGGTCTTGGTTCATCATGAGAGGTGATGCGACCTTGATTTGAAGGAACATTTGTGTTGTTCTGAGGTGGAGGATTCTGTCCTGCAAACCGAACCACGGGTTGTGTATTTTGGATAGTCCGGGCATCCACAACCCCATCATTGATGATATTCTTGTTTTTATTCCAGAAGCTTGGTTTATCATTATTGAAGCGCAGGCGAGGACCATCTTTTGGTTCATTAAAGATTTTGATGAGTCCTTTCTTGATGAGTGCCCGTTCACATTTTAAACCCTTGGTGATCATATCATTAAAAGAGTCTGTGTCTTTGACATCCAGGTGAAATTCCATTTTTTTGTTTAAGTTGGAAATGAATATTTCCACTAGTTCTCGTTAAGGTAACTGAAGAGAACGTCTGCTAGACATTTGGCGCCATCGTTGCAGGAATACTGGGAATAGTTCACCTGGTTTTTGTTTGGTGTTGCACAGATCAGCCATGGTGATGTCGCGTTCAATGTTATGAGAGTAATGAGCGAGGAATTTTTGGATAAGTTCCTCAAATGTTCTAATGCCACCTGGTAGTCGGGAAAACCATGATGTGGTTGTTCCTCCCAAGCTTTGGGGAATAAGGCGCATTAGGTATGTGTCTTCATATGCTACTTCGAGACAAGCGGAATGAAATTCTTGGACATGATCGCGGGGATCCCCCTTTCCTCTATATTTTTCAAATTTGGGTGTTTCGAATCCTCGTGGAAATGGTGGCATGTAAAGATTCCTATCAAAAGGATAGGGACAAATGTCATTGAGTGAGAATTGGTTAGTCTTGACACCACTATGAAGCTGTTGGGCGAGTTTCTCGACTTGTTGCCGCAACATCTCCATTTCATTTGGAGGAGGAGGTGGTGGGTTACCTCGAGGAATGTTATATCTGATGGGATCTCTACCTCTTTCCTCTTCATGGCGACTTTGTCTTTCTGATGCTTATCTTAATTGGGCAAGATCAAAGTCAGAGGGGAGTTTTGCTCCTTCTTGAGCAAGTCTTAAGAAGTGAGCATTTGCATTGCTCCTGAGTATTTCGTCAAAAAGTCTGTTAAAGAGAGGGTTATGCTGAGCCCTTTCTATTGTTGCAGGAGTGGGAGTACTTGGGTTTTCGTCATCTGCATTTCGTCCAAGTGCTTCTTGAAATTCATTGAGATTTTCCTCTTCCTCTTCTTCCCTTTCTATTTCTCGTTGTCTGGACTGTGATCGGGTTTGGGCCATTTTATTTATAAGCTTTTTGTTGAAGTTGTGTGAAAATGATGATGAGTTTTTGTTGAAATGAGAGATTGATGGTTGGTGAATTGTGTTGCACGTGGATCTCTAACACCTTTAAGGTGGATGTAACCGAAATTCCTTCTTTGAATTGCTTGTTTGTTTGATAAGTTTTGATGTGATAAGGTGTAGAGAAATCTGAGATGTGTTACAGATTTAACTACCTAGTAATGAGAGGATTCACTCATGAACTAGTTTTAACCTACGTAGATGTGTCTCTTAGGATGAGCTTATCCTAGATGTAGAAACAATCTAAAAAGTGATGTGATGTGTTTGATTTCAAGCAATATCTAAAAGAGAACTTGGGACAAGAACCTCTTAATGTTTTGAGAGTTGGGACGGATTGATGATGAAGTGATGATGTACGAGTGAGATGATGGATGAAAATGTTTTCAACTTCAATAAAAACTTTGTGTTACAAATGGGACAAACTCTATCTCTTCCCTTTCAGGTGTTGGTGGTATTTCTCGAGCTGTGTTGTATGTGATACAGACGTTTGGGAAGAAGTTGGGATTAATCTTTCCTCCTTGGTTTTTGTGATAACTCAGAGCTCTATATTGCATAAAAGCTCTGCGGTTCAATGATTCAGAATCAAATTTGTTTGTTTTTCCTTGAAGGTAGAGAGGCATGTGACGCAGAAAGACTCTATGTGAGACAAAGATTTGTCTATTTATATAGAAGAATTTCCTCCTTTTGATCAAAGCCTTTGAGCTCAATGGTCTTCTTTTCAAGTTGATATTCTGATGACGCTTCTTCTTTTGCAAAATGTGAAGAATGGTCATAAAATTTGACTCTTTGTTGTTTGTACCTTGTTTTTGATGTTTTTGGTTGTTTTGACAAATGTTTGGTTGGATGAATACTTTGTTTTTGGGAAGTGATTTTCTGATTTTTCTGTGACAAGAAAACAAAGCAAGCACACAAATACAAGAATGTTGCCTCAAAGGCACAAATGAGTATGGGTCTAGATCAACCCAATCCTTGGACTTTTATATAACCCTTCCTTTAGATGTATTTTAAGGTGTATTTCCAAAGCCTGAAGTCGACTCAATTTGCACTTGGTCTTGACTAAAATGAACACACTTCAAACACTTTTTATCCCTAAGGTCAAATGGCCAGTTGTGATAAATTTAGCCCACATCTTGATATTTCTTCGACTTTGGTACTACATACCTTATGAATCCCGCCTTGGCAGGTAAGGATGTGATATACTAAGTCTTGCATGAGCATAACAAATAGACGATCCCTATGATGGGGGAGTCACCACTTTTATCAAGCCACAAGTGACTTTTCAAAAAGCTATGTTTCTACTCAAGGAAATATGTATGGTGAGTATCTTGGGAGCAAAACCATCTATACTCTTGCACTAAATTATATCGCAAATATCCTCAATCAATAGAATGGGTGGGCTACTACTTAAAGGTGTTTAGTCATGTTCGATGTTTTTGAACATAAGTTCATTCTGCAGTGACTCACTTAAGAGCCTTGTAACTTGTGGTGGGGCCCATTTGTCCTTTCGGCCAATTACACTGTAGGAACAGCTATGCCCAAGGCTACAACTTTCGCTCACACCTTATTTCTATAGCGACTCGAAGGATTTACCGCTCAAGGTCGTTCCCAAGAGTGATGTGTCTCTTGGCAGGCCTCTCTTAAAAAGATAAAATTTTGAGTGTTACTAACACTTTTCTCTTGCACCTAGGACCACGAAAGCCAAGGGAGAGGATAGTGTGTGTTAGAAGTAGGACCACTCGACCAACTCTTTGCACAAGTGTGCCAAGCACGAAAAACACTTGTTCTTTTTAATCTATCATTGCAATGTGATCTAACTATTTGAAGATGTTGCTCCAACAATCATGGTGTTCTTTTTAATTTTCAAAGGCAATTGTTTGAGTAAACTAGAATTTGAAAATCCTGGTCAACTTAATGAAAAACACGTTTGCATGAAGTAAAATTGCTTTAAAAATGAGACAAGTTGATTGTAAATTTTATTTGCACAAAAAATGGAAGTGTGGATTGTGAGTTTTATCTTGATGCAAGAAATAAAATTTGCCTTGTTGATTTTAAGCACCAAAACGAAGTTTGTTTCCTAATTTGCAAAAAAATAAAGTTGTCTTTGTATAAGTTTGTGGTTCTTTTTACCTTGGAACAATGAAATTCTTTTTAAGAGCCCCAAACAAATGTGTGATTCTTTTTTAAAAGCCCAAATTTGAAATGTGAAGTTAATTTTAAACCAAAATAAAAAGTGAATTCATTTTTAAAACCAATTTCAAAAACAAGTTAGTAAAAAATATAAATCTACTTTTTAATCTAATTTAAATCTGCACAAAAGAGAAAAATAGTTAGTAAAATCCGCCTATTTGGTGGGCTTCTACAAGCCTAATTTTTTTTTTTTTTTTTTTTTTTTTTTTTGGTTACAAGGTGATTTGTACAACGTTTTGTTACAATAGCGCTAGTCTGCGTTTGAACAAAGGCACTATTTAACACAAACGCACTAAAAGAAAGGGAAAGACAGAGAAGGCAAAAGCACTGAAACAGGGTGAATAGCGCCAAAATAATGTCAAACGCACCAAAACAGTGTCAAAAACACAACCTGTGTGACATTTTCAACATTCAAACATGTTATTGGTTAAAAGAAAAAAAAAAGTTGATCTTTTTGGTGTTTGGATTCACGTCGGGTTCACCAAATGATGGTGTGCAAAAAGGATTAGAAAATTTGTTTGATGGCAACACACACAAGAGCACAAGAAACAAACGTTAGTGTTAGCAACAAAAGATTATCCTAAACAGACATATCAAGAGAGATATTAAGCATGAAATAGAAAGCATATAAACATAGAATAAAATAGCTAATCAAGATGCTCATAGTTGCTCCTCCCTTGTTCCTCTCCTCTCCAAGTCCCAAATGAGTGTAGCTCTCAGCTTTTAGCACTAGCCATGGATGCCACATGGAGATTCAAGATGGTTGAATATGATAAGCAAATACTATGCAAGAGTAGATAGTGATGCTATGAAAAAGCTCTATGCTAATGCCAGTATAACAACAATACTCTAATGCTTCCTTTTGCTTGAGGAGAAGGGTTCTATTTATAGAAGAAATGGGGAAATGAAGGGTTAAGATTGAATGGTTTAATCAAGGGCCAAGTTTGAAGTGTGTAGTGTGTTGACAAAGCAAGATGAGAACAAGCAAGTGACCTTTTGACTCGAGTTTAGACAAATGTGAATGTAATGCAAGGTGTAAAGCAATGATGAACTTTGTGAGACCCAAAGGTAGGTTGAATACTAGATGAAAATCTAGAGAAATAATTTAGGAAGCTCAAGAATTCTAAAACTAATTGCTCTTGTTTGTTGGACTGTAAATTTTTCCAATTTGTGAAGTTGTTTGTTGTGACCAAATCATAATTTTTTGACTGTTTTTCGTGACAAGATGACACAATGTTGATGATGACTCAATGTTTGCAAGTGTTTAGACTCAAAATGACTCAAAGAAAAGTGTGTTGTTTGATGTAAAAATGTTTTGCATACACTTGAAGACACAAAAGACACAATGTTATGATGTTTGGTTTTGAATGTTTGAATGTTCAAAAGAAGACAAACACAATTCTTATGGCTAACCAGGACAATAGTTGTTGATCCCACATGGGGTTTCCCCCAAGGCTACGCTATTCAGAGCGGATACTTAGATGCTTGACCCCACTGGGTCCACCCTCGACACTCGCTTCTCCGGGGTAGCCAAGCATCAGTCCCCACGAAAACTCCCTATGGCGAACTTTGTATCTCTACTAAGAACCGTATGTGTGTGGGTCGCTCCAGAGGTCCGACCTCTTGCCCCAACAACTAGAAGGATTTTGGCTTTCTAAAACAAAAAAGGTGCTAGTAAGGGCATCCCCTCATGTGGCCATACATGCGACACTTTCAGCTCTGTAAATATAAAAGGCTCCCAGCCGGTAGGGGTTAAGCTCTACAACTGATCAAATAAATTTGATCAAACGGGTTTATGGGGAGACATAGTGTCGGTATGAACTAATTAGCACATGTTACCCATGGTTTTCACCATGGATACAATTATTTATAGTGGTTCGGAAAAGGTGGGTTTTCCTCACTACCACTTGGGTCATTCTCTCCTTACTAGTAGTCCTAATGACCACACGGGGAGATAGACCCTCAAATGATTAACACAAAAGAGCCTATTGCCCAAGACACAAAAGACACTGGTTCAATTTAAGTGCACCAATTGAAGTGTTTGTTAATCTATGAAAACAAGGCACACAATGAAAATCAAAAGAAACCCTTGCCAAAATTCTGCAACAAAAATTTGTTAGCAGTTTTCAATAATACCCTTCCTGCAAGCACACAAGTTAGGTAAATTTTAGATCCAAAAGACTTTGTGAAATAGGGGCCTTCGACAAGACGTTTTTTTGATAGATTCAAAGATTTGATTTTCCATGCATTATTTTATATCATAAAAAACATACCACATGTAAAATTTCAAGACATTTCCATAAATGTAAGAAAATCTAAAAAGTTTATAATTTGCTCCATTAATTGTTTTTTTATGAAAAATCATAAAAAATTCATAGCAAATGCAACATTGATCCAAAAAATCTAATTTTTTTAGTGGAAACTCCTGATACCATTCCCAACCTGCATAAAAAAATTTCTACAAAAAATCCAAGCAGTTTGTGAGATATGAGCAAAATAATGCAAAACCCTAATTTTTAAAGATCCAATTTTTGAGGAAATATTTTGCATCAAAATTAAAATCACAAATAATAGATCTTGTGTGTAATTTTGAGAGATTTCAAAAAATGTAAAAAAATCCGAAAAATTCGCTAATTTTCTCTCAAAATTAATTTTTTATGAAAATGCATAAAAAATTCATAGAAAATCAAATATGCCCCAAAAAATCTAAATTTTGGATTGCGAGCTCTTGATACTGTCCCAAACCTACAAATAAAATTTGATGCAAAAATTTGTAGCCGTTTGTGAGATCGGATCAAATCTCTCCAAGATCTTGATTTTATGTCCAAAACCCTAGCTGCACAAGGTTATTCTCCAAATTGTTTTACAAAACAACAATATAGGGTTAGAAAAACCTGCAAAAAATACACATCTAACAAAAATCCATGTCCCACTGAGCATGCCAAAATATTTATGGTAAAAATGGAAACAACAATATTGAAAGACTAAATGAATTCAACCACAAAACCCTAACCTAACAACAACAAAGATCCGCCATAACATATGAAGATTACCCGAGACAATGCAAATCAAATGAAATCACAAAGATTATACCATCATATGGCCAATAGGGTTTGGATCTCCATTCTTCCTATCTCCATTGATCTTGCTTGATATATTTGCTCTCAAATTTTATGTGTGCACAAGAGCTCAACAAATAACAGAAATGTGGTTGCAAGTAGGTTTGATCGCATATGAAAGTTCAAATGATAGAATGCTTGAAGGATTGATTAGGGTTGATAATGAAGGAAGTATCTCCTTATATAGAAGACACTATAAGAAATGGAGGGATAAGATTGAGAGGTGTAGAAGATAAATGGTCGGCTAAGATTAGAGGGTAGGTAGAAGAAATAAGAAAATAATGAAAGGGTAGGTAGTGTAGGAATTAAGAAATGAGTGACATGTGTCATGGATAGAAAAGGCTAATGAATTAATTAAATACATAAAGATTTATTTAATTAATAGAAGAAGTGTGATTAATTAAATAAATACTTTATTTATTTAATTTAGGAAAAGGATAATTTAAATAAATAAATGTATTTATTTAAATGAGAAATAAGGCTAAAAGAGGATAAATGAATGAATTAAATAAATAAAGATTTATTTAATTAATAGAAGAATTAGGCTAAAATAATTAAATAAATAAAGATATTTATTTAATTAGAAAAGACAATTTTAGGTGTCTACACAAACATATTTCAGCTTTCTTTCTTCTGCGGTGTTCTCAAAATCAAAATATTTCTCCATCTTTGAGATTCAATCCATTAATTCATCTGAATCCAATTTTCCATCATACTTTGGTGAGGTAAAATGGGGTTTAGTGTTCACCCTACTCAAAACCCTCAAGAACCTTTCTTCATCCGGATCAACTGTCGGTGGATTTGCTACTTGTTCTGTCGGTGCTTCTTCTTCTTCATATTCACTCACATCTTCAATATGTCAACCTCTTCTCTGGGTTGTTTCAACGGCTTCCAACCAGGTTGCAAATCCTCTCAACATTTTCATCACAATAGGGTCTGCATTCCCACGCGCTCTACCATTCTTATTTCCTCTTTGCGCCATCTTCACGCCAGTCCTCTATAGGTGCAGGTCGGATCCACAATCTGCCACCCACAACAAAATTTTAGGACAACACAATCTCCAGAATGAAATCTCACTCTAATACCACTTGGTGCAGTCACTGGTTAGGAGGGACCTCAAAGAGATCAATCCAAATTAGGCAACAAGAGTAAACACAACAGAAACAAGAGGATATGATGGAGGCAATGCATAACTGAATGAATTAGATCATGAAAACTGATTACAGATAACCGGTAACATCCGGGATACAAGATTTGACTCACTGGTCTACTACATACATACTCAATTACAAAATTGGTCAACTCCGAACCTCTAATTCTCAAGATATGTCTTCTATGTTCTCTCTAATTAATTATGATGCTAAATTATATTGATTTATATGGTCAAGAGGTATTCGGGTCGGCCCAAGAGGGATCAAATGCCGAAGAACAAGATCAAATGTGTAAAACCACCAAGTCGGTCTCCACTGAAGAGATTCCTCCAAAAAATCCAAAGGATGAAGTACGGATCAAAGGGAAGGTTGGCCACACGCCAAGGAACATTGGAATCAATGAAATGGGGTTCTACAAGTTATGAAAAGGATCCACAAGATTCACCAATAGAAAATTAGGTCCAGGCAGTTTCGGTGTTCTAAGCTAGAAAACTGTCTCGAAATCAATGAAGTGATAACTTGTCGGAAAATGATCGAAACGTCCCGCAGTTTAGTAATAAGGAAGATGATCATGTCCACAAGCAAAATCCAGCTCCACAAGGTCCGCTAAGCCAATGCAAGAAAATGCAAAAAGAAATGTTGAAACTACAAAACAGAAAACAAACTGAAAAGAAATGTTTTTGGTTGATGCAAGATTGTCAAGAACCAGGGATGCTCTTGCATCACAAGCCGACAAGCTGCATGGTTGGCTCAAAATGCGCACTGACATCCACCTTAAATTTGGTATTTCATTTACAAAAGAAGTCCACCATGCAGCTGAAAAACACATTATATGGAGATGATATTGTAAGACTAAGAATATCTTATAATCTTAACAAACTTAATGAGCATGTTGGAAAAATAAAGAGATTGTCAAAAGTTTATAGAGTTTACCTGGTTGGATGGTTTTCTTGCTTTGTAGGGCAGCCCTAGAAGAGAGAAAACCCTTAGCCTGCTTGTACACTTCCAACTCTATCGGAGTCGCATCAAATTTTTTCATGTTAAGAAACATTTTTTCCATGCACTTTAAGAAGCCTTGTTTGATCTCAACATCAATATCCATGTATAAATTTTTATAGAATAACAAAGGATTGAGCAAGTATCCCGCAACATGGAGAGGAGTGTGCATCTATCTATCCCATCTCCTATCAATTATGTCCCACAACGACATATACCTATCTCTGTTATTTCCTAGCTTACTCCTTATCACCTCCTTGGCCCTATCCATGACCTCATACACATATCCCATGGAGGGTTTTTCCCCATCCACTAGTCTCAAGACTTTTACTAAAGGCTCTGTACTCTACCACTGCTATGCCATTTGCTTGAGTTGTGAATCTAGACTCCATCCACTTAGCTGAAACAAACATTCACCTCAAATTACCTTTTTGTTCACATAGTTTCTGTAATGCAAGGAAATATGTTGCAAATCTTGTCACCCCTGGTCGAACTAGCTCCTCGCCTCCTATGAAAGAGTGCATTATAGCCAAAATCCTTGTGTGATTATAAAGAAATTTGGTAACCTTGTGAGCCTTCTGAAATGCATACTTAACCCATTCAATTTTTTCAATGTCCTCTAGGGTTAGGTCAAGGCAATGTGCTGCACATGGCGTAAAAAACATAGAAGGATATTTATTTGTCAGAAGTCTCCTTGCAGCAACACAAGCAACAACATTGTCTGTGATAAATTGAACCTCATTTTGTGGCCCTACATCCCTAACTACCACGTCATACATCTCAAACAACGCATTTGTGAATTTCATTATATTAACTACATCCACAGATTTCAAAAAAATTGTGCCAATCTCACAAGAGACAAGGAAGTTAATGAGAGTTCGGTTCCTTCTATCTGTCCAACCATCTGACATGATGCTACAACCAGTAATAGTCCACTGTAACCGATTCTCTTTAACAACATCTTGATCATCCTCTACTACATCTTTTAGCATACCAACCCTCAATGACTCATAAGATGGGGCTTGAAACCCAAGACCTACAACTGCAATAGTATCTACCATGGGTTGCCAATATGGATTTCTGGAAGCATGGAATGTTGTGTGAGAGGAGTACTAATAATTAACAATTACCTTCTTTGCATGTTCAATGTCAGTTTTCCTCCATCTTGTACTCTCCAAAGTGGTTTGTGATCTTGGTGTAGTACGAGGTTGGAAGAAAGTATTAATGTTTCCTCCACCCGTGTTTGGTGCACATGCTATAGAATTATGTGTCAACCCAAATTCCCTGAAATCCCAATCTTCACCATCCTCGCCCAAATGGTTCATCGTAGGATTTGAAGAACTAGACCCTAGTTCAACCCCAATTCTTGCCTTTTTGGGCTTACTCTCAGCAATCCCTTCAAGAGATTGCTTTGCCTAATACGAGACATCTACAGGGCATATTTTGCATATCTCGGTGTTATTTCTCGTTCTTTTGACAAATGCCATTTGAAACGAGAAAATTCCACAATTGATGTCCTCTAGACACCAATCAAACTTGACTTTCGTGCTACCTGGAACTGTTGTGCAGTGTGTCCACACAAAGTCTTTTTTACGTGGCATTGTGATTGATAATCAAATCTGCAATAACATTACACTGTCTTTAACTTTTGAGGGATCTAGGGTTGGGCTTGTGTACAATAACTGCATTTGAATTTCATTGACATGGGAAATTGGAAGTGCTAATGTAATTGAATATCAAGTTTACAACAACTGAATATATGGTAGAAACCTAGCAGAATAGAAATTTCACTTGTATTTGTAGAACTATCAAATGTATTATGAATACTAATTGTTCCTGTCAAATGTAACTGTCAAATGTATTATGAATCCTAATTGTTCCTTGATTTCAAAAGTATAGTAACTACAGTTTTACTATCATTTATTAAGCTTACAGAATTCATGTTTTACTATCATTTATTAAAACTGTATGATGTTATGTGTATTCATGGTAGTAAAACGACATGTTGCTATGTTTACTATCCCTTATGTTGCTATGTATACAATAAGCTTCATTTACATAATAATAATATACTAAATCACGTGTTTACTACTAAATGATGCTAAATAACAATATAATACTGCATTTCTGATTATTATATACTATTTCATACTAAATCATGTTAATTAGCATATATACAGTAGAATAATCATGATAGTATATATAGAGAATGATGCTAAATGATTAGTAGAATAATCAGAAATATACTCAGAAATATATACTAATCATTTAGCATGAACTAATAAGAAATAAGAAATATACTTAGCATAATATAATTACAGTATATTTAACATAATATATATTAGCATGATTTTAGTGTAAATTTCTGTATATATACTAATAAAAAAAACAAAACTGTATTTCTGATTAGTATATAATATATATACAAAAATACACTATAAATTTAGTGTATATATAGTGTATTTTCTGAGGTGTTATTTCATACTAACTCATACAAAAAATACTAAATCATAAATATACACTAAATATCAGAAAAATACTAATATACAGTTTATTTAAATACTAATATCAGAAATACTAACTCATACAAAAAATACACAAAGTACTAAATCATGATTATTTTAAGAAAATACAAAAAATAAACTGTATATTCTGAAAATAATCATGATTTAGTATTTCTTTATCGAAAAAAAACTATCGCAAAAACCATAAAATATCCGAAAAAATACCTCAGAAAATGAAGTCGCCAGTAATGCCCTCTGTCGCGTAACCAAAAAACACCACTTATTCGCTTCCCTTCGACTTCAACTTCGCCTTTGTCGCACGAATTCAAGCTGAGTGAGTAAGCTGACAACTATTTATCATTTTTTTGAGACATTGTAGGGTTTTCACGATGTTTATTTTTTTCGCGGGCTTTTGCACAACGCAATTAATCGCATTTTTTTCGATTAAAACAAAAAAAAAATCGTTAAAAATTGACCAAAAAAAAATTAACGATTTTCCCGATTTTTAAGAAGAATTAATGAAAACATCATCGATTGCCGAATAATAATAAATAATCAGATTTTTTTTTTCTGACTATTGTTTCTTTGCACTCAACTATTTGATTCTCCCCCTATGCTAATCTTTATTACCATGAATCAAACTAAGAGCTCCATTCAAATTTCACCATTATAAAAAAATAAAATACAACAAAACCATTAAAGGGAATCTTTATAGGAAATAAAAGGATTGATATCGAGAGGACGGGCCTGCTAATTAATTAGCCGAAAGGGTTTGAATTGCTTTTTCAGGGTTGGTTTGAAATGCTTTTCGAAAACCAAAATCTAGATAGCCGGGAACAGTAATAATGTAGTAGACCATAAATCACAACGACAATTCGCAGACTCTACATGACACTGACAATGTCAAAAACCTTAAATGCAGCTGCATCTACCTCCTCCTTTCGCCCTTGGGTTTCAAGCACCGCTGTCAAGCTTGATTTGGTGGGTCATTAATTGCAAATGCAACTTTATTAGCCGAGGGGAACAATGGAAGAGGGCGTAACTTGGAAGGATGGTTGGTCCGGCGAGGCCTCTTTTTGTTCTGTTCGGATCGTCCATTGTCCAGTTTAGCTTTGCCAATGAGGGCTGGGGAGCTGCTCTTGCTGATATCTACTCACGCAAGGTACCACTCCACTTCACTTAACGTTACACTAGTAGATGCTATCTTTTCAAGGAAGGGCATTGGTAGGATTACCTTTGAATTCCAATTGTATATGTTCCGTTGTGCTTGTGTCGATTCTTTCCACTACTTACCTGCAGACACTTAATCATGATTGTTGTTATTTTCTTTTGAAACCGAATGGAATTGAAATGGATGTACATTCTTTGAACAGCAGTAAACTCCACTGTGCAGTCCTCAAGGGCCAAGGTTGACATGCGCTTTGTTACCTAAATAAACGCTTACATTTTGGTTCATATGACAGCCATATAGAATACCTAATGATCCCAGCTAGCTTGTTTCCAACTCATTTCTGAATCAGGATAGAAACCTTTCCGGAAAAGTATACATCGTTGTCGATTCTATATTAAGAATATTATCCAAAATTGCATTTTCACGCTGAAAAGTTCAGTAAAACTATTCTCAGAATTGTTTTGGTCTAAGGACGTGGTCCCATGGAAGGGGCTTGGGTTCTTATTTTTACTTCGAGGACAATTTTATTGAATTGGAAAAATGCGGCTACAGGATTGAAATGAAGATTTTCTTTGGATTTTTAAATTATTTCGTGAGGATTCTATGATGAAAATACATGCGAATGGAAGCTTATGTAAAATTGTTATGCAAGCATGTAAAAGCCCCTGAGGTGGTAGGGGAAGCTTCTGGCCCCCTTTCCCAATGTAAACTTAAACTTGCAGATACTTATGAAGGGCTCCTATTTTATAGAAAAAAAATCATTTTAACTCTGTAGGTGCTTTTTTTTTTTCTATTCATTTGAATTGAGGACTATCCCAGTGTAAAAATAGATGCCCAAGTCCATTCCATGCTGAACCAGGTTGTCCTGAGGGAAGTCTGCTGGTATAGGATAGTGCCTAGGAGATTTCACAAGTTTAGAATCATCAGAATCCCTCCCTTCAGGTGGAGCTATTGGAAGCCTAATACCCAAATCTTTAGTCTGCATAGGCTGATTTTCAGGACTCGTGATGGGAGAAGAGAGTTGAAGGGGCCCACCTTCTTCATAAAAAACAACGTCTCTGCTGAAAGTGAGACAATCAGACTATCAGTGTACCAATCAGTCGATAGGTTTTATGATTGTCACTATAGCCTCCATGCATCAACTTCTGACTATTGGGATCCAGTTTGCTTCTCTTGGCATCTGAAATCCAAACATATGTTGTCGAACCAAAAACTCTATTTTCGGTTTCCTCCTAGACCAACCTTCCTTTGGGGTCATCTTCTTGATGGCTTGTGTGGGAGACTGGTCAAGAAGGTATACTGCACTATACACAGCCTCAACCCAAAATTTTTAGGAACATTTTTGTTCTCCAACATACAACGGGCCATCTTCATAATGGTTGGTTCCTCCACTCAACAACAACATTTTGTTGAGTGGTATATGGTGTGGTAAGTTGACGCTTAATACCATGTTTAGCATAGAGGTTGGTGAATTTGTTGGAACAAAATTCACCCCCAATATATGACCTAAGAGTTATGATCTAACATCGTGACTCTTTTTCAACTAATGCTTTAAACTTCTGGAATTCATTAAACACATCTGGTTTTGGCTTTAGGAATAACACCCACATTTTTCTATTGAAATCATCAACAAACAAGAGAAAATACTTGGCATCAGTGATCGATGCAGTATTCATTGTTCCACAAACGTATCCCTGAACCAATTGCATGACCTTGAATGCTCCCCAAGCTTGTCCATCTGAGAATGGAGTTCAATGCTGTTTCCCTGCTTAGCAAGCTCCGCTCACATTGTGTGTCTGCTACAAAATCTTAGGTGTATGCCAGATTCTCCCAAGCCAACTGAGAGAGCTATGATAGGTTGAGATGCTTATACTGGTGATGCCAAAGAGTATTGAAGGATGAACTCTTCGCAGCCATTGCATGCTCTTGAGACTCTACAGTATCAATTTGCCGTGGTCTTTATGTGCAACAGTTGGACGAGTGTATGCACCAAGGACAATTTGGTCAAGGCATTGGTACTCGAAAATGGTGAGCATTTGCTATTTCTAGGTGTTGTAGATCCTGCCGTTAAATTGCTGATTCGCTTCCAACATGATGTTGGTCAAAGAATTTATCCCTCTTGTTTTCCAATGACATGAAAAACGAGGTCAAAAGCAACTACAACAATGAACTTTTGATTTTTCAAAAAAAAGAGATTTTTTGGGTCAAAATTAGTCAAACCCTTCAGTGATCACTTGTCACAAATCCCTAGGCTTTGCTTAGAAAATTAATACTCTTGATTTCATTAAAAATTTGGTCAAAAATCAGAACCAACAATTTTAAAACAATTCCTGAAAAATTGAAACTCTCGAGCCGTCGCAAAAAAGCCCATGATTTTTATCAGATTTTTTTTTTCTGAAAATGTTTGTTGCCACATCTGGAAACCCTTTTCACGTTGTAGAAAAAGGAAACCGCAATTTGTCTCAGCTGCAAATACCTTGTCTGCGTTGTAAGAGAAACCTTAGATCGTGGAGAAAAATGTGAAGTCAATGTCCAAAAACCCTTGATCTACAAAAAAAATGTTCTGTCGCAGAGAAAAATTGTGAAATGATCGCATTTTCTTTAAAAAATTGTGCAAAAAATGGGGGAAAAAACCCACAAACATGCAAACAACCTGCAAAAAAATAACCCGCGATTTTTATCTTCAGAAGCTCATGATTTTCCACCTCAAACGGGGTTGCGATTACGCAGAAGAATCCCACATGATGAAAAACTCAAGAGTGTGATTTCAAAGCAAAAAGATCCTTAGATTTTTACTTTAAAAAATCGAACAAAAACTTCTAAAAATGACATTCAGGCTACTCATGAATTTTGGCTACTCATGAATTTTCTTGTTAAAAAAATTAATTAGCTCTAATACCGTGAAATGGTAATTGGTTGAATAAATTGCAAAGGAGATGAAAGCTCCTTAAATATGCAATTACAAACAATGTTTCTAAACCAGAAACGATTGCGAATGAAAACAAGAATAAAGAGTTACTAAAACTCACTAAAATACATAAATGACCATTATACACTAAATATTAACAATATTACTTTAATAAGGCTTAAAATAGTCTGGGTTAGCCAATATAGGTGCTTGCTTAAGTGCCTCCTTAATTCCTGAGAAATATTTTGTAAATTCTCCTTACCACTATGTAACTCATCCCTTTTTCAGCATCCTGGAAATAGCCTTTTTTTTTTCTTAGAAAAATCAGACATAAATCTTCGGATAAAGTTGATTTGGCTGAAGAATATTTGGATTCCTTTCATAGCTTTGGGCTGAAGGAAAACATCTATAGCTTTTGCTCTTTTAGGGTCTATCTTGACTGCCTTTTGAGATGCAATGTGCTCAAGCAAATTCCCTTAATCTACCCCAAATATAGTTTTTTTAAAGGATTGAGGGAAATTCCATATTCTGAACACCTATTTGAAGATGATCTTAAGATGGTTGTAGTTATCATTCCTGTCTTTTGTAAAAGCTGTGAGGTCATCTTGGTAGACAACAACGATTTCATTAGTCAGTCCAACAAAAGAAACACTTACAGTTTTTTGAAAAGTGCCCCAAACATTCGTCAATCCCCAACATCCACCATAGTTCTCTGAAAAGTTCCCCAACGTTTGTCAATCCAAATGGCATTTTCACTTACTTGTTCCTGACGACATAGTAAAAGCTATTATGTGTTGTTCTGATTCTTTGATGACCACTTGATTATATCTTGAGAAACCATCCATCATGGAGATTAACTCAAATCCGTTCACCTTTTGTAAAAGGTTTTCCATATTGGGCAATGGATAGTTATTTTTGAGTGATGGGATATTTAGAGTTCTAAAATCTACACATAATCGAATATTTCCATTTTCTTCTGAGGGACCAAGTTAGAGACTTATTATGGATGCTTGATTGGTTTAATAATGGTCCCATCTCTCAATTTTATGACCTCCTTTTGCATTTGAGGGGTAAGGGTAGGGTTAACAGGTCATTGCTTTTGGCTGAAAGGCTTTGCAGTAGGCTGCAACGAAATCATATGTTGGAACAAGTCCCCTCTATAGATTTTCAACTCATTATAAGACCAAGCAAAACATCTTTATTATTTCCTTAACAAGGCAAGGCAATAAGGAATATCTTCTCAATAGGTTTAAACTTCATTTCTGTTGGTACCCAAATGAAACTTTGTTCTTAATCAATTTTGTAGTCAATAAATCATGTCATTCTTACCTTAATTAGTTTAGTTTATGGGGATTTGCCACAATCCCTATATCAAGAAACATATGTCTGTCAGAATGTCAAAATTATATTTACCTTCTGTTAAGTAAGCAGATTTTTTTTGGTTAGTGAAACATGGTGACAATTAGGTACATCTATAGTAATATATGAAGGGCCGTGACTATCTTTGGTAAAGGAGAATGTATGCTCCAAGGTAGTTCCTTTTCCCCTTTTACATGAACAATTCTGCTCAGACAGGATCGTGGAAGATGTAGATGAAACAATTGTAGCTTAAATATGGTAGTTTAGGCTGGAAAAAAATGGTCATGCCCGTCCGATTGAAAATGATGAAGTATAATGTGCATATGCCTTTCATTTGGTGTACATATTGTTGCTTGTGATTTAGGTAGCAGTTTAATTAGTACCTGTTCTTGTCAAATATAAGAAGATTTAAAAATCTCTCAAAATTTTTAGTAGGCTAAAAATCCTTTTGAGTTTACTAAGGTGTTTGTTCATCATGTCATAGGCAGATATTCTGGTTCGAGGATACTCTGGATGGAACTCTCGGCGGGCACTACAAGTTATAAATCAAGTATTTCCAAAGGTATAAATTCATAAGAACTGTATTCTATATCTCCTAGCCATTTTGAAGGTCCTCAACATCTCAAAAACCAAAATAACAGTAGGCTTTATTTTTGGCCTTGATTTATATCCTTGGATCATGTTTTTTTTTCATGCAAACCCTCCTGTTAAACTCATTCCCAGCTTTATACCTATGAAGTGATTTCAATCATTTATTGTAGATGAATTGATTGCTTTTTGAAGTAGAAAAAGTTAAAATAGATTAACTGTATGATATTGGACCTGGTTTGTTTAAGTTGTTTTGTACAGTTGCTTTTGTGTGCTTCTAAATGTTGAAAACCATTTATTTTTCTACACAAGACAGATATTTAGCTATGACAGTCTGTTTTGCTTCACATGACAGACATTCAACTATGATATTTTGCCTTGCCATGCAAGCTGACTCCTTGCTGTACAAGCTAATAATTTTGTTATAGATGTTTCCAATAATATGGGATATGGAAATCTTATAACAACAAACAATATTATTAGTGTTTTGCTCTTTGAAAACCAACAAGATCTTAGAACTGACATAAATGTCATGGAAAACAAGCCAACTTCAGCTTCAAGGCCTTTGACCCATCTGTATGGTTCAACTGGCTGACAAATCTATTGTTAAGCCAAAAGGACTACTAGATGATGTGGTTATTTTTTTGGATTCATGGGAGTGCCTAATTGACTTTGTGGTGTTACAATCTAAAAGACTAAAGCTAACTTGGGCGGATATTCCCTCATCTTGTGAAGACCTTGGCTTGCTATACATGATTATTTGCAACGGAAATGACAAATAAAACAACTCTCTATCCTCTTTTGCAGTCCTCATTTGTGGACCTATTTTGGTTGGAACACAAGGAGAGTGATGATAGTCTTATACCAACTCATCGTAACCATAGATATGAGTCTTTCTTTGAAGTCAACTTATTAAGACATTGATTTCTTCAATACAAAATGCCCATACACCATGTGTACTTAGACTCTTCCAATTTGATGAGGATCTACATGTTGAGTGCCCATTTAGCTAAGTTATGATAGCTGAGGTATATTTGAACCCTGGAAGGTATTTCTCGCATGTCCAGGTATTTGTTTAATGATTTAGTTTCTGAATTGCTTGCACCTCAAATTTAGCCAAGAAAACTTTCTCCAGGGAAAGCCTTGAATATAAATACTCAATTGTAGGATGCTCAAAAGCAGCAAGTTATTGCCATGTTGTAACAGCATACTATAGTGATACTTTTGCTTGGGGTCATCAAGATATGAGAGGAATCCCTCTAGAAACAGGTACCCACAACATCTATATCAAAGATGATTGCTTATGTTTAGATCCACATCTATTGTATTTTTGTCTTGTATGCAATTTTGCTATGTTTAGTCAGTTTTTAATGTAATTATGTATTGTATGCCATATATCCTCTAATAGATACTGTTTCCAGTGATTTTGGTGCAGGAAGTCCTAGTTAAATTGAATATTTATGTTTAGAAGTTTACATTCTTCTGTCTTTTCTGTTCAACCTGCTTCTTTTACTCAGATAACTGTTATCATTATCTCAATTTCATGGCTTGCTTGTTTATATTGCAGCATATGAATACCATAGAGATGAGGTCGTCATATATTTTTTACTTTAGAGATGACAAGGCCATATCCTTTTTAACGTTTTAATATTCTATTCATGTGTCCGATATGGAAGTTGATGTTGGAGCTGCACTTCATACAAATGATGGATTTTCTCTGTTTAATATATTTATTGCATTGGCTTACACAGGATGCAATTCAGCAGCCCTCATTAATCATTGTATATTTTGGTGGAAATGATTCTATGGGTCCTCACCCCTCAGGATTAGGTCCTCATGTACCACTTCCTGAATACATTGAGAACATCAAGAGAATGGCAACCTATCTCCAGGTGAAATTTTCGTCAGAATTCTGTATTCAGATTTCTTCATTTTTGTTTCAAAGATATGATTTCTGTAATCTTTTGATGACAATGATATTCTAATTTGAGTTTGCACTTTTGCGGTAAACAAATCAGGACCTCTCAGAATCGACACGCTTGATTTTTTTAAGTTGCCCACCTGTTAATGAAGATATGATTAGTGGTACTTCAAGGTACTGTTCTTCTTGTGTGTGTGTAATGGAGCACAATTTCATAATTCAGTAATCTACCCTTTTGGCCTAACTTTTTGGATTCTACAGTGGCATTTTTTGTCCATTAGTACGAACAAATGAATTGTGTCATCAGTATTCTGAAGCCTGTGTGCAAGTCTGCAAAGAGATGGATATCAAGGTTATAGATCTCTGGTCAGCCATACAAATAAGGCCAGATTGGCGTACTGCTTGCTTCACGTGAGTTGACATGAATCTAACTCTCTAACTATGTTTTCAATTATCTCAAGGAGATTTCTGTATGAAATTGATGAACTGTAGACATTTCCTACTAGAAACTTGTATGGAATTTATTTTGCATACAGTTGGAGTAGCTGAGCACCCTGATATGAAACTCGTAGTCATCATTTCTCTTCTTCCAATGTCAAGCATATTTTCTTAACTTAATGTATTCTATTTTCTGTGAGATTTTCTGTCATGTTGAATGTGCCAAATGGCATATTTCAAGTCGTCATTTAAAAAGTTTATCCTCAGCACCCTTTGTCTGCTTTTGTCATCTTTGTCCAATGTTAGGTTTTGTTAGGTTCACATTTCCTTCTTTGAAAGCTAAGTTTTGGAATAAATACTTGTTATCCTAGAATAACTTTCTGATGATTCCTTTTGATTTTAGGCACTTGTACAGATAATATGCTTCCTCAACCTATCTTGGCAATCATGGGTTTTTATGCAATCATGGCTCTTCTCAATACCTGTGACATTATCTCCATGACCACTTAATAAATCTATAAGATTCATCTAAAAGCTTTATAACAAGCTAGAAAAAATAATGAAAAGGCATAATTTGCAATAGTATTCCTATTAAGGAGTGGGTCCAAATTAACATTCTTCTCTAAAGAATTTTTTTCTAGTGCATATAAAGCCTAATAGAAGGTCTCAAAATATTTTTCTTACATGAAGCGTAAATATTACTCATCAAGCTAAGAGTTGCTTGAAAGAAATCCCCAAATCTATCTACATATTATTAGAATATTATATTTTAGTCACCAATATTTAGTTCCTTGTTTAATGGTCATTTAGCTTTTGAGTTAATTAGCTTTCAAGCTTTATTTAGCGTTTAGCTTTTTAGTAGTTCACTTTAAACAATTTGTTCTTAATTAAGAACGTCATCTTGTAATCTCTATATATACGCTTGTATATTGTTGAATAGATTATCTGATTGTTTATTCAATTAATTTTTCATGGTATCAGAGCGGGTGACGAGCCTTGGAAAATTTCTCGTGCTCCCTGGATATTATTTCCAGAAATTTTTCCGAGTGATAAAAAAATTCTTAGTTTTTTTTTTCTGCTGATCGAGGGTTCCTAATTTGCGATTAGGGTTTGCTGGAGGGAATTTTTTTTAAGGGTTTTTCTGAAAGAAATTCGCAGTTTTTTATTTGCAGGGTTTGCATTTTTTTTAATAGAGGTTTTCGCGAGTGTAAAAATCGCGATTTTCGCGACAGTGTGCTAGGGTTTTTGGTCTGCAGATTTTCGTGGAATGTGGCCGCGACTTTCTTGGCACGACCTGTAGATTTTTGTCCACGATTTTCATGGGTTTTCTGACTAAACAATTTGGTGTTTTCCGAGGGTTTGTTTGGGTCTGCATCGTGTTTTCTGGTCAGATTTTGTGGGTGCTATTTTGCGGATGGTCTTCTTGTTCTGAGAATTTTGAGGGTTTTGTTGGACGCACTCTTTCTTCAGATTGTGTCTTTTGGCTGTGAGCTCATGCGTCTGTGGTTTCGTGGCGTTTTTTGTTCCTCCTTGCTCTGTGCGATTTTTGGGCGGCTCCTGGTTTATTTGCGATTCCATGTTCTTGTTTGGCGCCCGAATTGCATCGGGATTTTCTCCTGCGTTGACTCCCTTTCTTCTGCCTTTTTTTGCAGGATTTTTTCAATGCGATTTTCGTGACGACGTCTGCAGTTTTCTGGGTTTTCGGGCTTTTCCAGTGGCAGTATTATTTTTTGATCGCAATTTTCTTGCAGGTTTGAAGGTATTTTTTTGGCAATTTTCAGTAAATCACAAATTTTTGGCTCTCTGCGCCCTGGTATTCTGTTAATATTCAGAATTGTTCTGGGTTTCACGATTTTTGGCGGGATTTTCTTGTTCTAAATCCGACTAGGGTTTCAAAAAAAAATAAAAAAATCAACCATTCAGAAAAAGGGCTTTTACAGATTTTTAATTGGAAAATTAGAGCTTTCCTGCGAACTGTTCAACAGTTTTTTTTGGGTTTCAGAAACATTCTGGTTTTTTACATTTCAGCACCTTGAGATTTGCTTGTCTGGCTTGGATCATCAACAACTTCTACCTCGATTGTTGTGCCTTCACAAGGTTGACCAAAGTTGACCTCATTTTCCAGAATGGTGTCTTTGACCAACATCATGTTGGAAAGCAATCAGAATTTCAATGGGCAAAACTATAATACCTGGAAGCAGAGGATGCTCTCAATTTTTGAGTATCGTTGCCTTGATTAGATTGTTTTGGGTAAGGAATCTCGTCCTAAAGCAGTAGGTGACGATCAAGACAAACATGATGCGAAGAATTGAGAGGTTGTCATGCTTATCAAGTTATCAGTTACAGATGATCAACTCCCTCAGGTGGCTTCAGGGAAAACAACTAACGAGATTTGGGATCTTTTGAAGGGTCTTCATGAAACGTTTGACAAGGGTCAGACTTTCTTTCTGAAAAACATGTTTTCTATCATGATGGATGAAAAGATATCTATCTAAGCACATCTTACGAAGATCAAGGAGATCTGTGACTAGTTGGAAGCTATTGGTTGAACCATGGAGGAAGAAGATATGGTAGTGATCACACTGAAAAGCCTACCCAGATCCTACCCAGATCCTATGAGCATTTCATTGACACGCTCAATATCTCATTTACCAGTGTTGATCTGAAGTTTCCTAATCTTTGCACCAAGCTTCTACAACAAGATAGATGGAAGCAGTAGTTTGGTAGTAACAGTGTCAATGCAGAACAAGCGTTTACTGCCAAGGACAAGGGCAAAGGTGAGTACACTCAGCAGAAAGGGCAATGCTACTCTGAGGAGGGGTTCACACAACGATTCACATGTCACTATTGTTGTAGATCTGGGCATATCCAGAAGTTTTGCAGAAAGAGGTTGGCTGATCAGAAGTCCAACCAGGGAGTGTCTAAGGAGCAAGTGCAGGCTCATGTTGCAGAGCGTTCTGAAGAGGAGGAGTCAGCCTTCTATGCTTTTTGATTTTGTCATTGGATGGGTTTTCTGATTTTTCTCCACAAAAAATCATGGGAGGATTTTGCTTGATTTTTTCCTCAAAAATCAGGGAGTGTTGTTTTACCACATGATGTTTGCTATTTCACTGCTTGAGGTTTGTTGTTTTACCACATTATGTCTGCTCTTTTGCCATGTGATGTCTGGAGTCTTGCTGCATGATGACTATTGTTTTACCGCGTGATGTTGGGGGTTTTACTGCGCAACGCTTCAAAGTTTTTTTACCATTTTTTCCACAAAAAATGATGATTTGTATCTTCAGTTTTGGAGGGTTTGCTGATTTTTCCTCAAAATCATGGTTTCAGGTTTCAATTTGGTTACCCAACATCAGGTTGGATGGATTCTGGTATTCTTGGTCATTAACACTTTTTAGATCCAGGGAGGGTCTCCACCGCAGTAGAGTGTTCTTTTTGTTTGTGATGAAAAGGCCTGCAGTGTCTTTTGTAGGGTAGTTAGTTGATAGAATGACCATTAAGGGAGGGTATTAGAATATTATATTTTAGTCACCTATATTTAGTTCCTTGTTTAATGGTCATTTAGCTTTTGAGTTAATTAGGTTTTAAGCTTTATTTAGCGTTTAGCTTTTTAGTAGTTCACTTTAAGCGACTTGTTCTTAATTTAGAACATCGTCTTGTAATCTCTATATATATGCTTGTATATTGTTGAATAGTTATCTGATTGTTTATTCAATTAATTTTTCACATATACACAAATAATGAACATATAAATAATGATTTTCAAATGAGAGGCTTTGTACATGTGTTAAAAGGCAGGGTTGCATTCCATAGTTTGGATTGGTAGTGATCTACAATTGTCTAGGATATTTCAATGGACAATTCACAATACAGATTTTTTCTAACTAAAACTCAAATTTAATATAAGTGTGCACTACTTCAAAGTTGTACTCTCAAGAGTTGCATACATGAAGCTTCTAAGTTCTTGCTAATACAATTGTCAGGAAATTAGAACAATGATGTGAATGAAAACAAAATAATTGAAATAATAAAGGTGCAGCAAGAAAACATTACATTCACACCTTTACTTTAGAGAAACCCAGTGTGAGAAAATCTCAGCATGGAAAGGAATGCTTCTGCTCTTCTTATTTTACTCAAAGCAGAAATATAAAACAGAACCAATGGATTTCAATGGAACTATCTGTATTACTATGCACTCAACTGAACTTTCCTACAACTTCCTATTGCCATTAACCCTGTAAAATTAGGCTTCCAAGACCTCCTATATTGCTGAACTCCTGGATATTTTCTACAAACTCTGTAGATGCTATATTTGGGGCTTATAAACGACATGGAAGGGTTGTTTCAAATGCGATTTTGCACTTGATAAAATGGGGGAAGGTAGATTGGAGCATCTAAGATGTAGTAGTTTTAATGTCTTCGACTAGGGCCTTTTGCCTTGTTTGCTGAAATATAATTGTGGGTTGCACTGGAATCCACCATTTCGATCACTTTGTTGCCAAAGAAGGCCTCCACATAGTAGAGCTTGTGACAAGCCGAAGTGTCTTGGAGGGCCACACTTTCTCTTGGAGCTTCACAAACTGGGTTGAGGAGTTGTAGGACTCCCATTTCGGGCATTGTTTTGCCTTGGGCAAAGGCCACATTGAGCCTTTGTCTTTCTGGGCACTCCTTTGCCCAATGATCAAGGTGACCACAAATGAAGCAGATCTTTTACTTCTTTTTCTTTGGTGCAGTGGGGCGATCTGATTTTTGTGCTGCGGCGTTTAGCTTCTTGTTACTATTGTTTTGTATTGGATATGGCACTCCCTTGTGCTCATAGTTCTTGGATCGAAAGGTCTCTCTTTCTCACTAGGGTCGGATTTTCCTCTTCCATAGCCTTTGGCCACATCGCCTTGGAAGTCCAAGAGGCACTCAACCATAGCTATGGCTTGAGGTAGGGTCTGTACTTTCTATTGGGGAAGGTCTGCTTGCGCCCATTGTTGCACTTTTCATAAAAAGTAGGGTCTGTACTTTCTATTGGGGCAGGTCTGCTTGCACCCATTGTTGCACTTTTCATAAAATAGTAGAGCTTCTTGAAAGTGGTCATTCCCTTCGGAGCTTCCAACACAAGCATTTGGAAAGATTTGACGTAGTCACAGACTTTTCCAGTATGCTTGAGTTCATCAAACTGCGCTCGCACAACCCACTCCGAGTTGCAAGGTCGGAATTGGTTGCGCAAGACATCCCTTAGATCCGCTTGGGTGTCAATATCGTCGACGAGTCACTTGGCTCTTTTATTAGCTTGTCGCGATCTCCACTAAAGCTTGGCACTTCGAGTGAGGAACAAGACAACCTTTTTGACCTACACCTCATTGGATAAGCCAGGTAGATTAGAGAATAACTCTTCCATGTCCCAGAAGAATTTTTCCAGCAATTTGCCATCTTGCTTCTTATCATACAACTCAACAAGGGTATTTGGCTTTAGGGATGCTTGCAATTTGCCATGGGTTAGCAAAGTGTTATGGAGAGCTGGCCTTCCCTCAAGAACTTGCTCTCATCCTTGAGTGCATCAAGAGCATCCTTCATGATCTGGTTCTTGGTTAGCAAATCTTGATAAGCTGCTTCATGTTTTGTGGTGCACTCATCTAGCTTGAGGGCCTTGGTAGTAGAAACCCTAGCTTCGAGATCCTGGAGCTAGTCCTGTGTTTTTGGATGGTTGTGGTTCTCACCCGGCCAATATGTAGTCGAGTGGTTGCAGGTTGCTTGGTGCCATTATCTTGCTCAGGGCTTGGGCCTGCTCCTACCCCAAACATCTCTGCTGTGTTGAGCTTGGTGCCAAAGGCCTATGAGTGGACTCAATGTGTTTGAATAACTGATAACTATCTATTCTGACTTCTCTATCAATTGGCGATGGACTTGACATCCACAACCCTATCTCTTTTTTACCTGTCACATTTGAATGTGGCATGGACCAATCCCATCACTTGAGGCTGAATTTTGTCATAATATGACATGGATAAAACCTTTCTAATTCGAATGTTTTTATGATATGTTTACTACTCTGCACCACCTCCTTGATTCCTGAGGGTCTGGACATTCTCAAGAATCTTTTGATTTGCATAGGCATAGTTCAGTCTGTTTTGTCAAGATAGTTGTCTATGCTTCATCTTGTTTTGTGACTCAGATCATGTGCTTTTGACGCTCTGTAGTGTCTGATTGTTTCACAGGCCTTAGTTAAATGTCATTGTATCTTCTAAACTTTTTTCTTTTGATCCATTTCAGATTGGACCTATGAAATTTTGGAGCCTTTTCATTCTGAAAATCTTATTACTTTAAACATTAAGGTATAACTTTTTGCGCCATCCCCCTTAGAATGAAAAATTTCCTGGCATAGTAGCTGTCCTTACAGACCTACCTGCCAATGTTCCTACTCTCTCTTCCTAAAACTTTTTTAAGTAGTATTATGTCCTCAACTGAAGGTACCACTTGTCACTCTTTATCTTGCATGGAAGACACAGAGGCACAAGTTCTCGAGATTTACAATTAAATATTCATATGAAAATGTAGGGTGAGCTTGAAATTACTGTCGCCAATCTAATTTCTGATCTCAATGACCATACCAAATGGTTTTAATTTACTTGCTTTCCTCAGAATTTATCTTTCTTCACTGAAGCCATAAATTATCCCCAATTCTATGCTAGTCATGGTGTGTTTTATACGTTAATGATATTCCTTGAGTTTCTCTTACATTTGGAGATGGATTTGCCTCATTTTTGTAAAAAGTTTTATAATGTACCTTTTCAAAATATTCCTAGACCCTACAATGTTTTTGTACTTTTCTGATTCATGCAAAGTTGTAATAAATAAGAAATACAAAACAACAGCTATTGAACTTCATTGGTTATCAAATACCATGGTTAAGGCAAAGATCTGAATCTCGTAGATGCCGATGCAAGGTATTACAGAAAAACTTTTTCATTACCTAAATTACATTAATAATAATCAGCAAGAGTAAATGCCATAAATTATTTTGGAAACCCTTAAACATCAAATGTTATTATTGTTATTGCAGCAATCTGAATATCAATATATATTGATGCATGGTAGGATAATCACCCTTAACGTATATTATTAGTAAACCCAAAATATTATATCACGAGTATTGAAATAAATACTTATCACAGTGAATAGGCACTATAGCACTCTGAAACTAAAAAATAAATTGTGAACTTTTAACACAAATCCTTGGATGGAATCGCGTCAAATGGATAAGAGGTTTTTTAGTGTCAATACAAACTATAAATCAAGAGGTTTTTTGTCCTTTGATCCAAACTTAAAACCAAGAAGGTGGTTGTCTTCCAACTTTTCACACCAAGGGTTTTCATCTTTGGATGGGTAGATAAACGCAAGTGTGTAAGCCTCAGAAAATTATTTGATTGCAATGACAAAATGCATCATTCCTTTGATTAATTTCCTTTTTTTTACCTGAGGCCTTATGATGTTCCATTTAGATGGCCACTTTATTAAAATAATTATATATAAGTAGTCTTTATTAAATCAAGTTTTTGGGTCCAATTAAAATATTACTAATCATTTCCTTAACTTATCCCTTAGCGTACGAGACATGAAGAAACAGATCCCCTATTAATTTAAATAGAAGAGGGGACATGACAGTTCACCCTCCCCAAAATTACTTGTCTTCAAGCAATTTGTGTTCAACAACGCTGACTCTTAACAAATGACGATCTCTGTAATATAAAGATCCCAAATCATTCATGAGACTTGGCAAATCAATGTCTTCAATTCCTTGCACATTGTGATAGTTTCTTGAAAAATAAATTCACCACCAAGCTTTTTTTGCACCAGATGATACTCCTGCAACTATTATTTTTATTGTCATGCTTGTTCTTTTATAAAGCTCAGATTCACTTGAAAGCCTTGGCTTTTATATTTAATAGAGACACATGGGAAGAAAAATTTCTAAGATCTTCAAATAATCTTCTAGAATTTTTCCAGCAACAAGCAAGGATTTATTGTAATTTCTTTTATGTATATCAACAATGTTTGATACTATCAGCAAATAGATAATGTCACCATTGTTGTTGGACAGCTATTAGAACATCCATAACTTACGCCAAAATTTCTTGTGCAACAATATTTTGAAGATCATCTAGTTTTGCTTTGAAAACTTTATCATTTTCTGCTTAGCTTATTTTTAAATTTCAGCAGAAAATGTAAAACTGAACAATACATGGCCGTAACTTAATTTTTTCCTTGGCTCTAAGCTTATTCTTTCTGCTGAAATTTGATTTCTGCAAGTTGGTTTTCTAACCCTTAAAGAGAATCTATCACTTATTCAACAAGAAGGATATCTTGGACTTTTACAATATACTTTTTTTTCTTTCGCTGAAACTGATCAGATGTAGCAACATTCTTGCTACTAGTCTCGTCTCTGATTGACATCCAAAATCTCTACTCCGTGCTCCAAAAAATGTGAAAGCTGCATAGATTTCTTATTGTCTACTAGCCTTTGTACTTACTAAAGTTTTCTAATATGTGCTTGTAATAGTAAAATCAGATGATTTGACATGAGAAATGGTAACTTTCATCAAACCTTTTCCAACATATGTCTAGATTTTCACATTTGGTCTTCTTCCAAGTGTGTGTAAGGTTAGCAGGAATGGTCTCTAATTTCTTTGCAATCAAAGAAACCATGAGATTCTCATCAAAATAACTCTCAATACTCACAAATATCCTCTGTGCATCCTGGGGTCGCAGAGAGTACTCTGTGTTAGTTTGGGAACTTGATTCCCATTTCATGATGCGTGGAGTCCCTCTATCTAGCGGTAATCTGAGAGGCAAAACACAAAAAACCATAACATATTCATCATCAATATTTTGAACATGATAGGTGTCCTGCTTACCCATGGATATGAATGGATACTTAGGTGCTTGTGCATCTTGTTCTTTGTGGATGGAACCTTTTGTTCTTTTTGTTGTGACAAGGATGGGTGTCTCATTTGCAAGTCCCTTGTATACCATCTCCTTTCCTTCAAATTGGAGCTTAAGCTCCATGGATTGATGGTTCGAGGAAAACTCTCCAAGGTAGTGTAATTACTGTACAGCCAAAACTATGCAAATTTTTCCCAAGCCCACAACATAAAAATTATTGCATATCTTATGTTCTCCCATGATTATGTCGAGCTGCCTAATTTTCTTGTTACAAGGGATGGTGAATCCATCAACTATGATGACATCAAATACTTCAAATCTTTCAATTTCAAGTCCCATCTTGAATAGTAACTCCTCCTCAATGAAGTTGTGGGTAGCTCCAATATTAATGAGTGTTGTGATTCTCTACCCGAATAGTATTCCTTGAACTCAGGAAGGATGATATCTAGGTGCACCTGGGAGAGAAATAAGTTAGTATACCTCCGTAATGTCCCACCCCAAATCTGGCCCAAATTTTTGCCCTTCCAAAAGAGTGTTGGTATCATGAATGCATAGTTTCAGGTTTGCAAATGATGTTCTTTTCCCTAGTTTCAAATATATATATTTTAGTGACTTGTTTATTGCAGGTCTGATTTGTAGAGTTTACATGAACAGAACTTTACTTGCAAATGACGATACTTTATTTGCAGAAGTTTATTCAATAAAATATACAGCTTGAAAGACCAACTCATTCAAATTTGAACAATTGTTTACTCTCAGAGATTTCTAATTAAGTAACCAAAGAACTGAAATATGAATAGCAATATGCAACAATCTGACCTACCTTATTGTAGCAAAGATAAATTTCTTAAATGCATACACAGTTTTGAGATTGCACTTCATATCAAGTCTGATATAAATCAGTGGCCAAGCATTTAATACAATAAATAAATAATTTGTCTTGGACTGTCCAGCAATACTCTTGCAATTGATGCGTAGGTCTGCAATATTAGATGATAATCTATTTCCTGAGGTCTGCAATATTAGATGATAATCTATTTCCTGAGTCTTCAACTATATTATCCTTTGTTTGGAGTGATTTGTACTTGCTTGAATGTTTGGACTATAGCAGAACCAATTCTCTTCAGCGAATGAACTCACAGCTGATATTTGTCACGCCAATGTGAAAAGATTCATCTAGGTATCACGGCTTATGATATTCACTCCACCATTCATTCTTCTCTCAAGTCTTAAAATCCAATTACTCAGTTCCACTTTAGACTAGTCCAACAATTCCAATGCTATGTATGAACGTTTCCCACTGATATCTTTCACTCTGCTACATCAGAAATCATGTGAAGCAAACCACGAAGTCACCCAGAATACACCATGCAATTTGTCCAGTTCTCATGTCCAGCCAATAATGGTAAATTCATCCAGTATTAGAGGGTAATGATTTTTTTTCACACCAATATATCGATGTACCTGCCTTCAGACTTTAAAATCGACTCAAGCATATGTGCCCAACATCTATGTTAATGTCTAGGAAGGAGGGACCACAACTATTCACAAACTTCGACGCTAAGCAAAAGATAGAAGCTCATGATAGGATATAAATAAGTAATCAATCAGCAAAACATTAATCTCATGCCCCACTAAACAATCTCTTCAACATTGAATAATCACAATCGAGCCACATTTCAAAGCCAACAATTGTAAAAAATTCTTAACCAAGCTGTTCAACTTCTCCCGGGAAATGGAGTTACGTCCTTGGGTGATTATACAATGATAGCACACTCATGTGCTACTCCTTCCAAGTGGAGTATAGCAAACTTGATCGTGTCTTCTTTATACAGAGGACTCAAGGTAGGTGTTCAGCTTTTGCAACCTAGAATATTTGTTCAACCATCATATATAGGAATTGCAATGTTATGAAAACAATGCTGCATGTCTTTGCATAGCTGATCCTACTAAAATCTCATCCTTTTTGATCTATTCTTCATCCGTAGATCATAGAAATCTCAAAAGGTCATGTCATTACGTATTGCTTGGTGTAGATCATTGTATTCATTATGATATGCCATAAAGTCATCTATTATTTGATGATGGGGCTCATCCTCCTCTTTGTAAAAAAATTGCTTGGAAAGTTTTTGAAGGGGGTTTGATTGAAGTCTAGTTGTTAGCTGAAGAACTTCTTTCTTCTCAGTTAACCTTCTTTAGATTTACTAACTCTGTCATGGTCTCTCTCACTTCCCTTTGGATTGTCTGTGTCATTTCTCTTTGACCTTGATTGATGATTTTATTTAACGAATTCATTTCATTTGTACGTATTCTATTTTCGATGTCCCCCATGACTTCTTCTATTTCTTTACCTAGATCCTATAATTTTCTTTCTTCTGTTTGATATAGTTTGATTTCCATTTTACTGGGCTGCATTAAAAGTTAGATCTAACCTTGTAAGTGGGCTAGATCAAAGCTCTAATACCAATGCAATGTCTTCTTTCAAAATTCCTAAACCCTACAATTTTTTTGTATTTTTTTGATTTATCTGAAACTTTAATAAAGAAAAAAATACCAAACAATAGCTATTGAACCTCATTAATTATGAAATATCATGGTTAAGGCAAAGATCTGAACTCATAGATATTGGTGCAAGATACTGTAAAAAACCTTTTTCATATTATGCTCGGCAAAAATCCCAAATTACATTAATAATAATCAACAATAATAAATATTATAAATAATTTTGGAAACCCTTAAATATCAAATGTTATTATTGTTATTGCAACAATCTGAAAACTAGTAGATGTTGATGCAAGATGAAACAATTACCCTTAACATATTTTATTAGCAAAACCCAAAATATTATTTATCATAAATATTGAAATAAATACTTGTCACAACGATAGGACATCGTAGTAGCCTTGTAGAGGTGTTGCAGTGGTACCTCCGATAGGATATATATAAAATCTGAATGCTCATAATAATCTCCATTACCAACAAAAATTGAAATCCAAGTGAAATATTGAAATAATTACATATCACAATGATTGGGTGCTGTAGTGGCATTGAAACTATAACAAATTGTGAACTTTAAGCATACATATGATCTTGAATTGAATCATCTTGTATGGAAAAAATATTAAAAAGGTTTTTTTTGCCAATCCAAACTAGTAACCAAGAGGGTTTTCACACTCTAAATGTTTGCCCATCCTACAAGATCTGTCCTTTTGTACGATGGCAATGGATGACTCTTGTGATAAAGAACTTGGGCATTTTTCTAGCATTTCTTGAATATTTTTCTCTACTTGGTTTATCCAGAAGAGCAATTACTCGACAAACAATGTGTGGTTGAAGAGGTTCTAGCAGCTAATGAATCTTACGAGGGAAACCATTGGTATTTTGTAAGACTTCTTGAAAATACTGCAACTATTATTCCAAATCTTTCAACCCCTTGGTAGCACAATATATCTTAGAAATTTGTAACTCATTATCTTGTATATCCATAAGGAGTAAACAAAACTTCTCACTTGCTTGAGCGTCTTTTGGCTCGATTGGTAGTTACCATGGAAAACTTGGGCTTGCTTTGAAGTGCACTGATTATATAGCTGATCCCATCCTTGACCCATTGGTATCTGTAATCTCAAGTTTTTAAATCAAGTCTCATAGCAACTTGAATTCAAAATCAAATTAGACAGTGAGCTAGCGTCAAGAAATGCATTTACTCTGGTTTTCTTAAATTTTGGAACAAATTTTTTATTTATTCTCTCTCATTTTGTGATATTTCCATTGGTTGCAGTGTCATTTACTCTCTCATCTAAGTAGGAAATTTATTCTATCACTACTCTTCCTTGCAGAGCTGTCATGGACTTATGGAGTCTTCCATGTGATTTTTCGGATGCGATTCTCCATGCAACTTTCAACTTTTTGCATTAGTGTGTCTATTCTTAATGCAATGAATACAATGCTCCTTTGGATTCTTACAAATATATAAAGCGTGCCACTCACCCTTATAATAGGATTTGGACGAACTGATTTTTTTTCTGACTCGTCCAATTTGTTGACTGATTTTCTTTGGAAGATTGTCTCTCAACTTTCTTCTTTTCTTTCTCAATGTAATATGCCTATACACACGCCTCAACTTGTTTCCTTTTTTATAATTGGAGACCATCAATTTAAATGGTCAAGTTGTCTTCACATTCCAAGCCTTAGTTCATCATCTGGCTTGTCAACTGAACTCTCTAGTATAGTCTTGCATACTTTGACTGTTAATCTATCTAAAATACTGACATTTAATCTATTATTCAGTTTTATAACCAATCAGATATTTAAAAAAACTCATCTTTTTATTGAAATTCATTCCATCTAGTTGCTATTGTTTCTTCATTTTTGAAGAAAAAATATAATTCTTCCCACCAAATTATAGCATGCCCTTAGATTTTGAGGCATGCCAAACACAATCTTGTTTTGCTAACTTTGCGCAGTAAGTCCCCATTCGTTTCAGCCATTTATCTAGAATTCTATCTAAATGCCATTCAAAATCCTTAATTTCAACTTTGCTTTAACTTTGAAAGGGTGATAGTTGGATTTTTTAAGCATTCCTTTTCATCCATGAGTTCTTCTTTTAAATTAATTTTTGTCTTCTTGGGGCCTCTGTTCTATACCAAATTTCTTGGCAAGAGCATAGTTCACCACGTCCATGGATGCTTGGTTTTTGGCCATGAGCTTTTGATGTTTGGTGATGTTATTGTAGGAGTTCATTTCATACTCCATGTTTTATTTTAATGTGATAACTCATTTGGCAATGTTGTCATCATTTTTGCTTGTGATTTTTCTCACTTCTTGGTTCCATCTCATGTTGAAATGTGTATTTATTTAAGGCTACGATTCTTCATTTGATTTTGTTGCTGTCATACAAAAAGAACCAAACACTATCCTCAATATTTGATGCAAACACTGTATAAAATACCTGAAGATTAAACTTGTTCTGATACCAGTATGATTTGTAAGCTGTAGAGTTTATTTACCTGCTTGAAAGTAGAGAGCTAAGAATGTTGTTCCACATGAATTTGTAGTTCAAATGATAGATTTTAATTTATGCAATAAAAAAATAAGTGTTTCAAGATGCTGGAAATACGATGCTACTCTAGTTGCTGAAAATGAATTGAAACAAATTGAAGTGGTAGGAAATTCACAAACCATGACAACCTTGACACAAGAATTTTATCTAGGGAATTCTAGTGTGGTGAAATCCATCTATATGTGATAAAAGCTCAAGTTCATCTCCTTGTCTTGGTTAAAATAGCTACAAAGAGCTGAACTAGAGCATGCTACAATACCACCCTTGACACCATAATATTCATCTAAAACCAATTTGATCACTAACTTCTCAGTCTCACTCTTGTGTAGCGATTGGACATGTCATACTAGAACATCTAGAACTGTTATTCTGTCAATAAAAGGAATCCCAATTGACTCAAGATGGGGAGAGTTACCATTTTCTATTGTTACTCTCCTTGTTCAGATCCTAGCGACGAAATTCCCAAATTAAAATGGCCAAATCTACCACTTGGGGGAATAATTGCTACTAGGGATTTTGTAACCACTATCTGACAAATGTGAAATTAACAGATGGAAAAACCACCGCTGACAGTTATGAAACTATCATGTGACACTTGTAACTGCTACCAACAATGACACAGCCATGCCTTACTATACGTGGTAGTTTTGACATTGTGCAAAAACCACTTAATTTATACATATGATTCTTATTTGAAATGAAGTTTCCTTCTGACACCTATGGATAAAATGTAGTAGTTATAGAAATAACAAAACAAATTATGTCAAGCTTTGCAAATGAAGCAAAGGCTTCCTTGTAAATTTGTAATTGATATCTTTCTGTGACAAGCTGAGCTTTGTGTTTCTTGATCTCACAGTCAGTTGCATATTCAAGATTCTTCCTTGGAAGGTTTGTAGTCAACTTGTAGGTTTCTTTCTTCATTGTAATTGCATTCATCTTTCATACCATTCTCGAATTCCTTCTTACGTTGAGTTTGCTCCTAGGTTTGGAGATTACAATCATCTGTAAGTCATGGCATGCATACAAAATAGGCAAACTTTTGTGCTCAATCTTCCTAGGATCAGCTACATCAATAACAATAGAACTGCTTTGGGCCATTGCGGAAGAGAGGCCTCGCAAGTAGCAGAATGAATGTTAGGTGAAGATGCAAAGGATGGAATGGAAGAAAGGTTGATCTTTTCCTTTTGCTAGCATTTTAATTTGTCTCTTTTGAGATTGCATGAAATAACATATCACATACAATAGAACCATTCTTCAAATTATAAGGAGAAGCTCCTTGAGACCTAACCAAACCTAAACTTAAAGCTATCAACAAATTTGCAAGTATGTACACTATACAAGATTTCAATGGGTTTTTAGATTAAATGAAAATAAATAATTGACTGTAATTTTACCGTGGATGCAAGCATTAGATTGTTAATAATCAAGACTGTGATGGGATTTTCCTGTAAAGGATGATAAACTACTTAATAAAACAAAGATGAGTATTCGGTTGTAAACAAATGTTTTATGGAATAACCTAGATGAATGTAGATTACTGGCTAAATTAGAAACTAGTAAATCTATGTCAATAGGAAAGAATGAGATAACCACCACATGATTTCATGAAGGAAATATGTAAACTACATTCCAAGCTGCTATGCAAATATAAAAATTTTGCGAATGCAAAGTGTGATTCTATGAAATCTACTTTTTATCTACTTAGGAAATTACAAACATGCAACCATATTAGCAGAATGAAAATCTTTGTAGCATATGCTTTAACATCCACTAACATTCATTCTCCTGCACAAAAATACAATAACTTGAATTGAAAATTTGAATGACAATTTCTGCAGCATGTCTGAATTAACAAATTATGTGCTCATAAGCTCTTTAAATATCCTAAAAAGATTTAAATCAATCCTATCCGTATTTGCAGAAAAAGTGGAAATAAAATTACTTTCAAACAAATGGATCTAAAACAATTAATTAAATACAGAATCTTAAAATAGGCTCATATCTATTGTCTAGAAGTAACTGCGGATGATGACATTCGCTAGATATGGCCATCGTGAAAATATAAATTTGGCACATAAGCGATCTTTTGAAAATCTGAAGCAACTTTGTCTTGAAAACTTGTCATGTCCTTTGAAATATGGTGAACTTTTTTGGAACCTCTGAAAATTGTTGAAATCGTAAGAGCATCATGCACGAATCCGATTGCTACTCTGCCGTGAACCCATTGATGACCTGAAATAGGAACCTTGACCATCATGCAACCATTGACACCTGTTCTGATGTGTCAGTATTTCTGGATTTGGAACCCTCAACCTTGGAGACGCTTCAATCTTTTCAAGCATCTCGATGACTTGCTAGATTAGATGGTATGGCAATCCTTTGTGCTTGTCAGCCTTGAAACCATTCTTTAACAACAATTTGATTAATTCTTTTGTGATGATTGACTAAAGATCTGTAAACAGCTTCCCCTGTATAAAAGGAATTTGTTCATTTGTGCCAAGGTTTTGGTATGCAAATATTGATTCCCTTAACCTACTGAAAGGAAAAAGAGCTGTTTGGAAAACATTCACAAATAACACTGAACACAGACCATGTTATGTTTGAATCATTCCTTCATGCTAAGCATGATTTTGTAATAAATTTGCTACTTTTTATGATTGCTGGGTGGGATTCTGAGTGGGCAATGCCACCACAAAACCTTTGTCAAATGAATTTGTTCATTTGTGCCAAGGTTGTGATATGCAAATATCGATCCACTCAACCTACTGAAAGGAAAAAAGAGCTGTTTGGAATTCATTCACAAATAATACTGAAAACAGCCCATGTCATAGTTGAATTCTTTCTTCATGCTAATCATGATTTTATGATAAATGTGCTACTTTTTATGATGTCTTTGTGGAATTCTGAGAGGGCAATGTCACCACAAAGCCTTTATCAAATGAATTCGTTCATTTATGCCAAGGTTGTGGTATGCTAATATTGATCCACCCAAACTACTGAAAGGAAAAAGAGCTGTTAGGAAAACATTCACAAATAATACTGAAAACAGCCCATGTCATCTTTGAATACTTCATGCTAAGCATGATTTAATGATAAATTTGACACTTTTTATGATTGCTGGGTGGAATTCTAAGTGGGCAATGCCACCACAAAATGGCACTATAACATGACTTGTTTTATTTCTTTATCCCTGCATGTTGTTCTTGCAATTTTGCCATTTAAAACTGGCTTGGGCAAAATTATTGGGTGCTTGTATCCATACAAAAGTGTGCCTGTATTTCTTTTTATGTTTTAAATGCTTAAGATGGAGTTATATAACCACTTTGCCACTTTATCCTATGTCTTATAAACTTAAAAAATGGATATTGCAGTCCAGGCTGTTTTACTGAACGCCTTACCACTTTTAGGTGCTATTTCATAAGGAATTGGACACCCTTTTGGCATGTTTTCATGCTGGCTCTGCCATTGTCAAATGGTGCCTCACTTTGACTTTTTTCTCTCTTTTTATTGGTGGAATTTCATAACGCATCTGCCCCATTTTAAGGCCCTTGGGCAGAACATTTAGATAGCATTACTACCTTGAAATGGCATTCAAATTTGCACATTTATTCTCCCTCCTAATGTGCATTTTGCTCCACTTATTGCCACCCTTTGGTGTGTTTTCATGCCGGCTCGGTCGCTTTCAAATGAAGCCACACTCATATCGTGCTAACATGTGCACCATTAGCATACCTTCTTAGATTGTTTCCCATCACTCAGGTGGGGTTTTATAGTGCATTTGCCACTCTTTCTAAGTTCTAGGTGCAGTTTCATCACTCACTTGTCAACTTTTGATTTTATGTCATCTTGGATGATGACTGAAAATACTCCTGAGACCTCTTTCCTGCTCACTGTTTGTACATGCTGCTGACCTTTTCTTCCTTATCTGATCTTTCCTCAATCATCATCATTGTTTACTCCTTATGGACCCGAGGTTATCATCCAACTGTGCAAAAAACCGTCAGTTGAAAGACTAGGACACGATAACATTTGCAAACTAATTGGGAAGACAACAAGTGACCTGGCCTTGATGTAAACTCGAGGACTAACCGACAATGGACTGACAAGAAGAGGCATAAATACTGAATTTTGTAGGGATATCAGCACCTTTAAATGTGATACACCATCAAATACGACACCATTAAAATTAGGAGTTGACTCAATGGTTAAAGAGTATGAAGGCTTCTTATAAGGTGATTGGCCCTCTTTGAACTATACATCCCTTAGACTGACTTGTTGAGGCCTTGAATCATACAACCAATATGCACTGGGAATAATTGTTATGTCCCACAAAAATACATTTGAGGATTTTGGGTGCTCGCTTCACTTCTTCATCTAGAATATGTTCCAATCCAGCACAACTGGAAATCTTGAAATGGAAATCCAAACTCTTCTTCAGGAATAACATCTCGAACAAACAGAGTAGGCATCCAATTCACAATTAAGATATCTAGAATATCTTCAGATTCAAAAAGTAGACATGCTTCTATGACTGTCCATAATTTCATTAATTTATATTCCAATTTTTTTGACATGGAGCATACAGCTAGCTATTTCTTTTGTAGTTAGATTCTTATTCCTAGCCACAGTGAAAAAGGAATGTGTGATTGTAAACCTCAGCCATCAATCTTGCCATCCATCGCTCCATTCTTTTTATGTACCTCTCCATCATTCACCACAATTGCTAGACATGGTAGATGGAATTTGGATCTTGCAGACCATCACAAATCAGGCAGCAATAAATTCAAATGCATTCAAAAAATCAGCAGTAAAAGAGAGCATATATCTTGAACCAATAAGAGATGCTTTTTCCATTGGCTCCATGAATTTGCTGTTCACAAGCTTTAAAGCTCACATTACCCTCTTTCGATTTCTGCACTGTTGACCTTCTCCTTATGGTACTTTCCAAGGAAACAAGCTTCACAAATGGCATGCTTAGGAGAAGCTGAGATAAAAATGTCTTCCATTTAATAAATGCTAACATCATTTGCATGTGCAATATGAGCATGATAATTAGTGGAGGAAGAAGAAAAATGGATCTTGTCAATCTTGTAAAATTTGGTTACTTGATTGCCATCAGAAATTTCTCTATTTGCTACCGCAACATCTGCAGCCTGTTATATCCAGGACATCAGTACAATTCTCCCACATTTTTTGTTGCTATTGAGATTTTAAACATAGAAGCATCATTGGTCATGGAGTGCATTGTGATGAAATCAAGAATTCATTCATTTTTGTAAACATGGAGTAGCCAAAGCAACAGCTGAGCAGTAAAAGCATGAAGATTATTATATGGTAACATTCTTGTTTTCTTGATAAGGTTGCCAACTCTTCCTAAAGCCATGCTTCTCATTGTTGCGCCTTGCCACAACAGTTGGAACTCCTATTTTTTGACTGCTTGAATCCTTAGGATGGAAATTTTGCTTTCATGATTTTTAGTGCTTTTGCATTGTAGAACTAAGCTAAGCTAAGCTTATTTGTATTGATTAATTTTTTTGTAATTGTAGAATAAGTTTCAGCACAAATTGGTATGAGCACAATTGTGACAATGAGAATCAGAAATAGCAGCAACTGTACATGCATTAAACTAATGTGTATAATGTATTATAAAGATTACAACGGAAGCCTCTGGAGGAAGGTAGCTTGTAAGGAAATACAGGCACACTTAGGGATATCAGATATGCAATGCATTTAAGAGCACCATACGATAAACTGTTGTCGTTGTCAAAAACATTTAACAAAATATCCCATTTACTTTATATTTTTTTATTTAGGCAACAAATTTCAATTACATGGATAACTGAATTATTAAATACCGACCCTTTAGGAGCAGTTGTATCCAAGCTTGCTATATGTTAATCACAGATATGAATTTTGATTGAATCACAGCCTGCTTGCGTTACTCAATTGGTATCAAAAACTATTAAAAATATTAACGAAAAAGCAAGAGAATTTAAAATCCTTACCTGACATCTTTCCATAGTCTCAATTGATGATGAGGGGGCATGATGCTGCTACACAGTGTCATTTACATCCTGCAGCTAGTGGCACTGGCATTGCTCATTCTTCCAACAAACCAGCTGATAATATTTTCTTGATGAGGACCAATATGCTGATTTCTATTGATTTTATATCTGCAGATGCACAAATTTAAAGCCATTTGATCTGTCTTAAGTTTTGACAACTGACAATACTCATTTATCAGTTGTGTTCTGCATTTAATTTGTACATTTTGCCTAATACTTTATATTTCTACATGTTTTTAATATTTTTATTTTACATATATATTGTTTCGACAAACCCAGCCATGCCAAAACTGGAGAATGAAATCAGCAAGCCACCAAGTCAAAACCTGAACCCAAACCCAAATTGGTAGTATAGTAGATTGTTAAGAAATACAAATAAATGTTCCTGAAATTTTTTAACCTGTTCCAAAAAATGTTGATTTTAGGCACAAATTTTAAGGTTGCCTGAAAATGCGGCATGGAAGCAGAATTAGAATCTGATCTAGAAGGAAACTCATTCTGCATGCTCAGAGATACTATCTAGTAAAATTTGAGGCTGAATGGAGAAATTTATTTTGCACGATTCCGAAGGTGCATTATAATGGCTGTAGAGAAAATATTTGAACTTGCTCCAGCACAGGAGGACACACACAGAAATATCTTCCTTTTGGTGCATTATAATGGCTGTAGAGAAAATATTTGAACTTGCTCCAGCACAGGAGGACACACACAGAAATATCTTCCTTTTGATAAAGTTATGTGTCAAATTAGAGACAAGGATTTTTAATAAGATCAGGCTCAGCTTCAAGCTTGCACTAACTCTTTCTCTCTAAATGGAGCAAAACTTGCTTCCAACAAAACTATGAGAAGATTGAAAATCATAAATTCAAAAGAGGTCTGTATGAGACCACATAAATGCTAAGTACTAGTACACTAGCATGAAATGAAAAGAACACTAAATAGAAAGAACATATACACAAGTGGGAATCAAAAAATAAGTTGTAGTGTCCAAATACTTGAACGATCCTTTAATAGTATATGTTATATAGATTTGCATATATGGCATACACAACTCCAAGAGGAGGATTCAATGAGCATGTAAAAAACAAATTTAAGATCCCACAAAGCATGGGAAACGCATGTGTAATGTAAAAGGATGCACAAGTGCAATCACGCACAAAAAATGCAGAACACAAGTGTAAGCACACTAATTCATGTGGAATATTTCTTTTGGGATAAAAAAGTTAAAGAAAAATGCTATAGAAAAATAGATACACACTGTGAGACATGATGGCTACTTATCCTCAAGTACAACCTAAGTAAATACAATCACTAACAGCATCTGTCCTTGGGATGTTACTCCTCTTGTTTCCTGGGCTGCACTTTTTTCCCCTCTTGGTGTGGCTTTGGGGGGTACAGGGAACTTTGAACTTGCTACTAATAGATGCAATATACTGTCCAGTCTTGCTACTAAGTGCTTGCCTTTTTTCATGCCAATTATTCACTGTTCCATGCTCAATCTGCTCCTCTTGGTGCTTCATGGTTACGCTTCTTTATTCCATCTTCTTGTGGATATTTCTTGGTGCAATGCGAGCAACCCTCTTTCTCTGGCTTACTTAACCATGCCAAGGATGCAAGTCTGAAAATTAACACACATAATTAAAGGAGTGTTAGCTCTACTACCACTAAAATCGACAATTGTGTTGAATATTCCAACAGATAATTGACCAGTCGATACAAATTGTTTTTTAACTGATTATTGAATTGGATGAAAGAATTATCTACTTTAAAGTGCCATACGGAAAAGTTGCATGTATTGAGTTGCTTGCTAAGACGGTTGTCAAGAAATCAGAACATTAATGTAAATGAATAAAGAATCACAATGAAGCTGCACAAGAACATATAACATTGACACCTTGTTTTCCTTGTAAAAATCTGACGTAGGAGACTCAAACATGGTTTTGAGTTGTGCTTCTGCTCTTCCATTACCTTTTACAATTCAGCAGTACAAAATACAAGGATTGTTTCTCAATGGAACAATCTGGATCATGTGAACTCGATGAAACTCTCCTACAGCTTCCTACGTTTCATTGCAAAATTGAAGACTACACAGAACTCCAATACTATTAAACATTCATATAAATGTAGCAAACTCTCTAAATACTTTCATTGAGCTTAATTACATGTTGATGAAGATTTGAAGGGTAATTTTAGATGCTTTCCACACCCGACACTAGATGGGAAGACAATCTGAAACATTTGTGGATGAAGTGATACCTCTGGTGCTTTGCTTCTGTAATACCAAAGATCATTGGTGACAGTTTGGAAGGAGCTTAAGTGGACTTGGTAGGATTCGAACCTTTGCCAGCTACTGCTGTTCTGTTGATTGGTGTCTGACTTGGTCAAACCTTCTTTTTCTCCTCTCTAGCATTTTGACTGGTTTGGCATGGGCTAAAACTGTCACTTATCATTGGATCCTATCAGTCACAGGTTTGGCATGCTTTGTGTGTTTTTAGTTTTTACGCTCCCTTGCTGCCCTGTATCTCCTTGCCAACGCCCCAGGTACATCCTCAAGAACCTTTTCAGTGGCGCAGTTCAGTCTGTCTGATGAATGCATGAATGCCTCGCTTCTTGTTCACTCATGTCTTAACCTAGTATGTTTTTGTTTAGTTTAGTGTCCGTGTCTTAAACATGTCAATGAGATGTCTCAATATCTTTTAATCTTTTAATGCTTGCCTATTATATTTTGCAACATTCAGAAATTATCTTCCATTGTATCTTTTTCAATTTTTTTTGATTTCTTGAATTTCCAGCACAGGACGCTAAAAAGAAATTGACATAGGTTTTACTTATATTTGAGATCTTCTCACAAAGTCGTTACACATCCTAAATGCATTTAAATCTTGAAGAGTCTAATATAAACCAGGTGGAAAAAATGCATATCTGATGAACTCGACAACTATTAACATTTTCTCAGTTTCAATGTACATTATTTACTGTTCAAACCTGCCTGGAATGATTGTTATGTGCACGTTTACATTTATAATGAAGATATATACCTGTACTACTGCCAATTCAATTTTACTAGCAAAGAATCATAAATTGTATGCGAATTTGATATGCCTCAAGGATCTTCAATAAAATGGTTTTGTGCATTTGCCTCACAGAGATGGTATTCATTTATCTTCGGAGGGTAGCATTATTGTAGTCGAGGAAATTTTGAAAGTTCTCAAGGAAGCAGATTGGGAGCCTTCTTTGCACTGGAAGAATATGCCAACGGAATTTAGTGAATCTTCACCTTTTGATTTAGTATCATCCGAAATGAAGAGCACTGTCAATATTTCCGAGTTTACTTTTCACAGAGAAAAGCAGTGGAATTAAGTTTTCGTTTCATATTCTAGTTTCATCTCGCTCAGGGAATTTATAACATGCATTCACTTTTATTATAACTGTTAAGCTTCCTTTGTATAAGCAATATAAGCGTATCAATGAGGTTATGTGTTTATCAATTACATCTTCATATGCAGAGAATCATATTATTGGAAGGAGTTAGTGAAGGGTAGATAATCATCTGCCCATCTAATATATATGTTCATTATTTTTTTTTGTTTTAAATTTTAGTTCCAATATTCATCTTTTCATTCCCATCACAAGAAGTGACATTAAGGTTACAAATACGCTAAGCATTCAGTACTTAAATCCCCCTTTTTATTGTACATTTTTAGCATATAAATTTATATGTCGATCTTAGGTTGCCAATTTTCACGAGCTCATTATAATGATCTTGAATATTTACGGAATGCTTGTGCATTGATTTGATTCTTGTGATCTTGGATGCACATCGATTCTTATTACTGTTAAAAATTCCATATCAAGCGAGGAAATCTTTTATTCAACTTGTCACGTCTTTTGCTTTCTCGCATCATTAGATTATCTGTTTCTGACAGTATGGGGCTACATCGTTTGGTATGCTGGTTTCTTTCTTGTTCTTATACGTTTGCGTTGGATCCTGGAAATTTTGTGTATTAATTGGACAATCTCGGAGCCTAATTTATAGCTCGCTGACATTACAGTGGGAACTAAAATTCAAATAATCCCTCCTTAATTTTCCGAGTCTTTCCAAACCCCCTTATGTAATTAAAGCATTAGTGAAATTTGTTGGTAGTTATCAGATTCTGCAACAGTGATTTACAAAGATGTGTACAGATCCTTCCATTAGGATAATTAATGAAGGCATTGTATAACATTGTAATAATAATCAAACATATTAATATAAAGCAGTTGTGATCCGTTTTCCTTTTCTGAAATCGATTATTCTATCGAAACCAATTATCATGAGTATTTCTGGATTTAACTGTGTATGCATTTTTTTCTCTCTCTTTATGATTCATCATAATGAAATAATAAAAGAAAAGAAGAATAGTACTATTGCTCATTGAATCATTAAAACTTAATTTGATATCATAGAATTTAAAACTCTGTGCCTGTGGTTGAAAAATTCCCTAAACGAAGTGGAGGGAAATTATAGAGGTGTTTTGAAGTCGGTCTGAAGCGTGAAGGAATTCACGCAGGAAAAGACTTGCACAGAGGAGCCGCTGGAACAATCATAGTCGGCGCTGCTACCAGAAACACGACTCAACCCTATCACAAATCACGGGATCATCGTCTTCAGTAGAGTTTTAGCTCTGCCGACTCAGAGGCGCCCAGAGCTACGCGAATAAAATTAAAATCAGGTGCCATGTTAGCAGACATTGCTGCTAGCCGTACCTGAAGACATTCCACATCTGTGGAATGAGGAATCCGTGAATATGAAAAAAATCCGTGAATGGCTCCACGATGGTTTTGTAGAATAGACAACCTGCGGGATATAAATATATAATTATTACGCCCAAGCATATTACACTTATATAATTGATGCAAAAACTAACTAGAAGCATTAAATTTGATATTTTTGTTGGACGTAATAGTTTCACTTTTAATAGTTTTTTTTTGGTTTTTTTGGTTTTTGTGAAGAGTTTAATAGAAATATAATAAAATAATTATATTAATTTTGTACTAAAAGTTTTTTCTTTTTAAAGATTATAATAGAATATAGAAACAAGAATATATTAAAATTTAATAACATAATCATATTTTTATAATATTTTTAATATTAATTATAATATAATAATATAAAAATGATTTAATATATGAGTATGTAATTATTTGTTATATTTTGTAACAATCAAACAAACAATGTTTTTGATTCATGTTTATTAGTGTGATATTATTATGTTGAATTATTCCATCTTATATCTAAAATAGTTGAAATGATGTGTTGGTATTGACCTTCTAAATTGTTGAGGAGAATTAAAGGTGAACGTTATTTGTGGAGAGATAAAGATCCCCTGTTCAATAAGTTGGCTTTCAATATTATGAAAATAATAATTCTAAACTCAAATTATTGAGAGATGATATTATTATGCTTAAGATATCAAGATCCAAATTCAATTTGAATTGAAGATTTCTGAGATATGGATTCTGGAAAAATTACTAGATACACATAAGCTAGAGTTGAGTAAAACTTGAATGAAAAGGCCAATTAACAATAAAGCTTATTTTCTTGTTTGATGCTTTTAATGAAATTCAACCTCAAATCCTAGGAATCATGATTGTCAAAGGGTACTTGAATAACCTCAAAATAGTATATTATTCCAAACATCAATAACATTATCTGTAACCTCAACTACATTGTTTCCAAATGATGATGAAAAGTTTTTTTTACAAGAACTTAATAATTAAAACATCACAACAAGTGAGGAAATTATGTTAGACTACTCTTGTACACATTATCTTTTAAAACATTGTTGCATATCTTTTGAGTGTTTGTCATGTTTTGAGCAACAAGCTATCCTTTGAGATTCATGATATGACCTTAGAATCCCTTCCTACATTAAGTTCTTGCATCTCAGCGAAAGGGAAATCAACTTAAACATCAAAGTGTTCATCCAAATTTATCCAATTGCAAACAAGAAAATTCATCTGCATAGAAAATTAAGTTCCCCCTTTTTTTTTAATGAAATGTGAGAATTTTATAAATGCTAGTACAATTGCATCTCAGCAAAAGGAAAATCAACTTAAACATCAAAATGTTCGCCGAATTTATCCGATTTCAAACAAGAAAATTCATCTGCATAGAAAATAAGTCACATTTGTGGGAAGAAATGTGCGAATTTTATAAATGCTAGTACAATTCATTTGGCAATGGTGAATGCAGCTAGCGAAAGCCACATAGAATTTTTAAGGGGGCCATGAAGAAGCATCCATGTTGGCAGAAAATACACAAGCAACATGGAGTTCTTTGTAGATGATTGGAGCAACTAAGATAAATATCAAATGAATATTTGGGACGACAGATATTGAGCTCATATATTACTGTTTTGGAGTTGAAGTGCTGCGATAGAAAAATTAGATTTCTGTATAGAAATTTACGATGGAAGATAGGAAATTTATGTCAACACAAATAAAGACATTATTACATCTTTACCATTACCAATATGATCAAACATTGTAGGTGATTATACTCTTTCTTGTTTGTCGATTGGGAATCTCGTTTATCTAACCCTTTAGATTACAATTACTCATTGTTCATTGCCTCTTTGAAATTCAATTCATTAGAAATGTTTCATTTTGAAGGGTTTTCTTCAAGAGCCCAAAGCATATATTAGCGTAGTTGATGGAAGAACTCTTTTCTTATATTGGGCATATTCAAAGCTTGCTTGAATAGTCATTTAAGTCTTGGTCGGAGCTACAAAATAAAAATATGATCAATGTACAGGTAAAAATGCATTTCAACCTATAAAAATATAATTGACTAGTTGTTACAGCTCTACAAAACTCATTATTTGAGACTCATTTCTCATTGTCACTAGGATGTTTGTCATGTGTAACAGTGCAAAAGCCAGAATTTCCGTTGTGTTTTTGCCTCATACATTGCTTTCCTGGTTCAAAGCAAAATGGTTGGTCATCACAATGGTTCTTCCTCGAGAGTGCCATGTTTAGGAACATAAAATTCGAAAGACAAAGAAAGCTAAGTATATGTAGCCAGAATCTTGAATTTTAATCAGCATCAATCTGCAAGTATATGTAGCCATAATTTGAGCAACAATGATAAATGAAAGTTCTGGTGGAAATGGCTATCCCGTATTATAATGTATCAAATATCTATTATAATGTATTTGTAATGTATAAAGGATAATGATGTCTTAGTGTAATTTAACGGTTGGATATTTTCAAGTTGTGTGATTGAAAGGTTTTAAACTCAAAATACTCTTCTAATCACATGGTTTGGGGGAATGCAAACACAATTGAACACCAAGTGGAAATGAATGAAGGAATGTATGTTGTTGATAAGTCTAGGAGGTTAAACAATCTATGGGATATACTGATAGTGATCAACAAGGATAGTCATTAATGGATCCTTGGTCTTTTGGTGAAGTTGAATGGTTCTTAATATGTCCATCAAGGATCAAATTTTGCTGAGTGCAAGGCTCCAACATCATTAAGGATGAGGTCGGGATCATGTCCCAGGCAAATTTGGTGGAATGAATTAATATGAATAAGCATGGAAGTTCAAAACAAATAGACCGTCAACACCAAGTCTATTTGATCTCCATTTCTCCATTTTTTCGTACCTTAGATCTTCTGTTGTGTATCTTGATCAAATAATCTATAACTTCTGTAATCCCTTTTTCTTCAAACAAATTACTCAAAGAACCAATATTTAGAATCTAAAAAATTATAATTGATTCAAATGAACTTAAATTTGGAGGAAATGCTTTTAGTGATTGGGTTTGAAAGGCAAATCATGCTAGGCAAGGAGGATGATAAGGTATGACAAGCGAAGACGATCCATTTTCAAACATCGCGATCAGCATGAGATGTCCACTCGATTTAAAGCAAAAGACAGTTTTAAAATGTAAAGCTCAATTTCGTTGCTATATATGTAACTAAAGTTGCGATCCCACACAAGCAATTCACCTGTGTTATACTCCAGCAGAACTTAGCTCTACTTTTGGTGGTGCTGAAGGCTCTCAGCAAGTCATCATTGTAATCACCGCAGTATTGAAAGCCACCATTAACATTATGTAAAACTTTTCAACAAGAGACTAGTTGATGATTGCTACCTTTGAACTTTTTTCCTTTTGTTTGTAGGTTTTAAAAATCGTTTTTACCCAGAAGAGTTGATTATTTTGCTTTGTTTTCACCATTTTCATCACCAGGATGGTTCAAGGACAACAGAGATTTTTTTAATTTTGTTTTTGTTTTTGTTTTGTGTTGAGAGATGAAGCTTTAGGAGAATGTGATCGAGCCCGAGTTGGTACTCAACGAGTTACAATTCATTGAGAATATCTTGATGGATATCAGATTAATATTCTCAATCTGAAAATTGGAGGCAAAGCCAAGTTGAGTAGTAAGTTTGGCAAGAGACAATTAGCAATAGTGTAAACAAAATAGCCGTATAGTTATCATCTAGTTTGTTACACCTTTTCTTTATCCTTATTATTATTATGTATCAATCACAAGATCACATACAAAAGCATAAGTCTAGGTTGAAATTTTTACGATAAAGAGTTAAGTATTGAAGGGTATCCATTTTATTAAAGTCTACGAAATCACTAAATGAGTACCAAAATCTTATAGTGGAGTGAGTACACTATGGAACTTAGATTAATTAATACTCTTTTGACTAAAGTAATGTGATAGCTTGACCATTTAAAAATTAGGTATTTTATATCATCAAAGATCATTTCTAGGGCAAAGAATTATTTTGATTGGGATTATCACACCAACAATAACATTCACAAATAGTTAGTTAATTTCTTACAATCAATTTTTTTCATATCACGTCCTATTTAGTCCACACATTAGTTTAGAAAAAAAGTTTTCATAGGACTAGACAAGATATAGTAACACATTTTAATGAATATTCAAAATTTTTGTATAAGGCACAAGCGCTTCAAAATGTTCAATGATATTATCTTGATGTTGATGGTGAGAGATTTGGGGAATGAGAACCATGTTTACATCTTGGAGTAGGCTAGGAAGATCATATCAGAATGGGTTGATTGGTTTATTCTATTTTTTACTCACTCACATCAAGATTTGTAGTTTTAAATCATAGCCATATAAGCTGCTCGAGTGCTCGAGCAACCAAGTTATATTAATGGAGCATTGGATGTAGCCAACAGTGTCTTCTGGGAAGTAGTCTAAGATAAGAGATTATTTTTTGTACTAATTAGTCAGTACAAGTAGCAGCTATTTGTAGGATGTTAAAACTATGGAAGCAAAAGTTTCTAATTTTATCTACAGTTTCACTAGAAAAGTAGAGATTATAATTCAAAAGGAATTATGGTAGAGAAATTTGTATAAAAATATGTTCACATACCTTGAGAAATTTTGGGTAAATCATTAAAATATGTTCACATGCCTTGAGAAATTTTGGGTAAATTGTGCTAATGATTTTGTATCTTAGAGAAGGAAGCATAGTCACATGATCAAAGCATTTGAGATCATTCACTTCAATGCTTGTACCTCCAGATTGAATAGATTTGGTTGACAATATTTTTTCTCCTTGCTTTGTCCAAGCAAAGTTATACTCAATAGTTTTTTTCACGAAGTGATTAGGCTATTATAGTTGACATTTCTAAAGATTAGATGCACAAAGTGATGATGGATAGAGTGAAGGGACAATTCCTAGAAAGGAAACCACTAGAGAAAGTTGTGTTAACACTAAAAGACAAGAAGTCTAAAATTCAAAATTAGAATAAGAGTGTTCTTGACAAGAGGGCATATTGGTGAGCATAACTACTAAGGGTGATGACGATTGTGAGAATTTGCCAAGATCTAGAGGCAATGGAAAGCACAAATAAGAGAGAACAAAATAGATGATAGGAATAAACTGTATTCTATCAAGATGCAAAATGTGATCAATTGGATCATCAATCGTTGTTGTTGTTACATACAATGAATATGGGCCTTCTTATATAGGCAAGGCTATATGGATATGTGAGCACACAAACATGACATGTGGCTCAATAAGAAACAAGGGTAGGTAGGAAATAGGTGTGGGTAGGTAGGAAAAATAATATAATATTCCACATGAGGTGGATCACCCACCAAAGGTGGAGTGTAACAACAAGATCTTCTCCTACACACACTATCCCAATGTGGAACAAACACCCAAGTGTCTCATACCCAAACTACTATGAAATGCATGTACCTAAGTAAACTTAAATAAGGTGTAATAATATCTGTAGTAACATAAATCTGTCCACTTAATTAAATGAATATTTAATATTTATTTGATTATTTAACCATTAATCAATAATTAATTAAATTAATATTTAATTAATTCATCTTAACCCTCTTCTCCTATTAATTAAATAAATTATTCAATTTATTTGATTTAATTCACTTAACCAAATTCAGACCATTAATTAAATAAATAAACCATATTTGTTTAATTAAATCTTAAAACCCCCAAAGTCCCATCTCTCACATTTAAATAAATTAACATTTATTTAAATCACCTTTATCCTCCACCCACTTGCATTTTCCTACAAATGCAAGTTGTACAATTATTAAATAAATAAATAATTTATTTAAAATCCTATTTATCCTCACCCACTTGAAACCTTTAATGGTTTCCCTTAAAGTCTTCAAACTTAATGGCTTCCTTCTAGAGTCTTTTCAAGCCTTTAATGGTTTCCCTTAAAGTCTTCAAACTTAATTGCTTCCTTCTAGAGTCTTCCGAAGCCTTTAAAGGTTTCCCTTAAAGTCTTCAAGCATTTAATGCTTTATCTTCCTTTTTCTCATTTAAATAAATTAATATTTATTTGAAATGCAAATTACACCATTTAATTGAAATAAATGATTTTATTTTAATTGAAAATCCCAAAATTCCTCCCACTTGCATTCTCCTACAAAATCCACTTGCATGCCTAAATCCCTTCTAGATTCTTCTAACTCCTAATTAGCCTAATTCACCCCCTAAATATTGTCACATTCCTGAGCAACTTGGAGTCACTTCTCAAAGCCCTCAAAGTCTTTGAAAGACATTTAAGGCTTTAAGTCTTCAAATGGTTAACCTCTAAAGTCTTCCAAACCATTAAAGGCTCTTACATAACCATTTGTGGTTAACTCACCTTTTACCTTTGGTTAGAGACTTTCCTCTAACTTAACCATCCTTTTGACTCATGGGTCTCTTCAAAGCATTTATTTCTTTGACTAAGGTAACCATTTAACCCTTGCACATTCATTTATCCCTTGGATAAAAAGAATATCCATTAACCTAACCCTAACCCAACCCCCTAGGGTAACCATCATGTCCCCTCAAGCATTTAATGCTCCTTATCTCTCCTCTCAAGCCTCCTCATGGTGACACTTGTTAACATGGGATTGGGTTGAAAGTCTCACATGGATTGAATATCTTTCAATCCTAACCCTTGCTAAGATTGCTCAATCTTAACCCTTCATTTGCCCATTTCTTCTATAAATAGAACCCTTCTCCTCAAACAAAGAAGGAAGCATTAGAGTATTGTTGTTATACTGGTATTAGCATAGAGTTTTTTCATAGCATCACTATCTACACTTGCATAGCATTTGTTTATCATATTCAACCATCTTGAATCTCCATATGGCATCCATGGCTAGTGCTAAAAGCTGAGAGCTACACTCATGTGGAACTTGGAGAGGAGAGGAACAAGGGAGGAGCAACTATGAGCATCTTGATTAGCATTTGGAGGAGTATAGTTTATCTATTCTATGTTTGTATGTTTTCTATTTCATGCTTAATATCTCTCTTGATATGCCTGTTTAGGATAATCTTTTGTTGCTAACACTAACGTTTGTTTCTTGTGCTCTTGTGTGTGTTGCCATCAAACAGATTTTCTAATCCTTTTTGTAGAGCATCATTTGGTGAACCCGACGTGAATCCAACACAAGATTTCTCTACAAAACTACTAACTTTTTTTGTTTAAATTGCCACACAGGTTGCACTTTAGCACTTTCGTGTTAAATAGCTCTTCTTTGTTTACACAGAGTGGTGCTATTGTAACAGAGAGTTGTAATTTTTTTTTTATTGTAATCGAAAATCAAAACCTAGGCTTGTAGAAGCCCACCAATACCTCATTTTATTTTATTTTTTGGACTAACTGTTTGTTTGTTTATGCAGGATTGGAGGAGTTAGATTAGAAAGCATTGAATTCTTTCTTTCACTTTGTTTTCAAAGTTGGATTAAAACAAATTCATTGTCTCTTTTGGCTTAAAAATTGAACCTCACATTTTCATTTTGGATCATAAAAAGAATCACATCTTTACTTTTGGTTTGTAAAAAGAACCCCACTTGCAAATTAGAAAGAACCACAAACTTCAAAGTTTATTTGCAAGTTAGGAACAATCTTTATTTTGGTGCTTAAAATCAACAACACAAATTTCATTTCTTGCATCAACTTAAGGAAATTCACAATCAACATTTCATTTTGGGGCCAACTAAAAAGAACAAGCCATTTTTTTTCTTCAAAGTTCAAAAGCGATTTTACTTCAAGCAAAAACGTGTTTTTCAATTCAGTTGGCCAGGATTTCAAGTTCCTAGTTTACAACACATTTTGCCTTTGAAAGTTAAGAACATCATGATTGTTGGAGCAACATCTCCGAATAGTTAGATCACATTGCAATGAAAATCAGTTAAAAAGAATAAGTGCTTTTCGTGATTGACACATTTGTGCAAAGTTTGTGGAGTGGTCCTACTTCTAACACACACTATCCTCTCCCTTGGCTTTCGTGGTCCTAGGTGCAAGAGAAAAGTGTTAGTAACACTCATATTTTATATTTTTAAGAGAGGCTTGCCAAGAGACATCACTCTTGGGAACGACCTCACGCGGTAAATCCTTCGAGCCGCTATAGAAATCAGGTGTGAGCGAAAGCTATAGCCTTGGGTATAGCTGTTCCTACAGTGTAACTTGCTGAAAGGACAAATGAGCCCCACCACAAGTTACAAGGCTCTTAAGTGAGTCACTGCAGAATGAACTTATGTCCAAAAACATCAAAAATTAGTAAACACCTTTATGTAGTAGCCCACCCGTTCTATTGATTGAGGATATTTGTGATAAATTCAGTGCAAGAGCATAGATGGTTTTGCTCCCAAGATACTCACCATACATATTTCCTTGAGTAGAAACATAGCTTTTTGAAAGGTTACTTGTAGCCCGATAAAAGTGGTGACTCCCCCATCATAGGGATCATCTATTTGTTATGCTCGTACAAGACTTAGTATATCACATCCTTACCTGCCACGACGGGATTCATAAGGTATGTAGTACCAAAGTCGAAGAAATATCAAGATGTGGGCTGAACTTATCACAACTGGCCATTTGACCTTAGGGATAAAGAGTGTTTGAAGTGTTTTCGTTTTGAGTCAAGACCAATGCAAATTGAGCCGACTTTAGGCTTTGGAAAACACCTAAAATACATTTGAAGGAAAGGGTCATAAAAGTCCAAGGATTGGGTTGATCTAGACCCACACTTATTTGTACCTTTTTTAAGCGTCATTCTTGTGTTTGTGTGCTTGCTTTGTTTTCTTGTCAAAGAAAAATAAAAAATCAATTCCAAAACAAGTATTCATCCAATACAAACATTTTTCAAAAACCAACAAAGGATCAAAATCAAACAGCAAAAATATCAAACTATATGACCATTCTTCACATCTTGAGAAGGAAGAATCTTCATCAACACATCAACTTGAAGAAAAGACCATTGAGCTCAAAGACTCTTATCAAAAGGAGGAAATTATTCAATCTTAATAGACAAATCTTTGTCTCTCATAGAACCTTCCTACATCGCATGCATCTTTACCTTCAAGGGAAATCAAACGATTTTGATCAAGAGTCATTAAACCGCAGAGCTTTTACTCAATATCAAGCTTTGAGTTATCATCAAAATAAGGGAGGCAAGATCAATCTTGCCTTCTTTCCAGATATTTGTATCACATATAACTCAGCTAGGGAAGAACCACCAACCCCTGAATAAGAAGAGGAAGAGTTTGTTCCTTTTGTAACACAAAGTTTCTATTGAAGTTAAACATCTCATCCATTATCACATTCACATCTCATCACACTCCATTCCAACTCTCAAAACATCAAAGGTTTTTGTCCTAAGTTCTATTTCGATATTGCTTGAATCAAACATAAACACATCACTTTTTAGAGTGTCACTACATCTAAAATAAATTCATCCTAAGAGGCATTTCTATGCAGGTTAAAACTAGTCTATGAGCGTATCCTCTCATTACTAGGTAGTTAAGTTTGTAACACATCTTAGATTTCTCTAAACCTTATCACATCAAACTTTGTCAAAAACAACAAGCAATTCAAGAAAGAACTTTGGTAACATCTACCTTTAGAGCTAGAGATCCATATGCAAAACACTCCACCAAACATAAATCTCTCATTTCATCAATAACTCATCATCATTTTCACCCAACTTCAACAAAAACTTGTAAACAAAATGGCTCAAACCAGATCTAGAACAAGACAAATAGAAATTGAAGAAGAAGAGGAAGACAATATCAATGAATTCCAAGAAGCCCTGGGAGGAAACGTAAATGATGAAAATCCAAGTACTCCTACTCCTGCGGCAATAGAAAGGGCACAACACAACCCTCTCTTTAATAGAATTTTTGATGAAATACTCAGGAGCAACGCCGATGCTCACTTTTTAAGACTTGCTCAAGAGGGGGCTAAACTACCCTCTGACTTTGATGTTGCACAACTAAGACAAGCATTAGAACACCAAAGTTGTAATGAGGATGAAAGAGGTCAAGAACATATCAGATACAACCTTCATCAAGGTAATCCCCCACCTCCTCCTCCTCCAAATGAAATAGAAATGTTGCGGCAACAAGTTGAGAATCTCGCCCAAAAACTTCATAGTGGTGTGAAAACTAATCAGTTTTCACTTAATGACATTTGTCCATATCCCTTTGATAGGAATCTTCATATGCCACCTTTTCCACGAGGGTTCGACACACCCAAGTTTGAAAAGTATAGAGGAAAAGGAGATCCTCGTGATCATGTCAGAGAATTCCATTCAGCTTGCCTTGAAGTAGCATACGAGGATACGTACCTAATGCAAATTTTTCCCCAAAGCTTGGGAGGAACAACCACATCATGGTTTTCCCGATTACCCGGTGGCATTAGGACATTTGAAGAACTCGTCCAGAAATTCTTGGCACATTACTCACACAACATTGAACGTGATATCACCATGGCTAATCTATGTAACACTAAACAAAAACCGAGTGAGCTATTTTCAGTCTTTCCGCAACAATGGCGTCAAATGTCTAGCATACGTTCTCTTCAGTTACCTGAACAAGAACTAGTGGAAATATTTATTTCCAACTTAAATGACAAAATTTAATTTCACCTCAACGTAAAAGACACATACTCTTTCAATGACATGATCACCAAAGGCTTAAAATGCGAGCAAGCTCTCATCAAAAAAGGGCTTATCAAGATCTGCAATGAACCAAAGGATGGCCCTCGTGCACGCTTCAATAGTGACAAACCAAACTTCTGGAACAAAAACAAAAATGTCATCAACGACGGGGTTGTGGATGCAAGAACTATCAAAAGTGCACAACCTATGGTTCGATTTACAGGACAGAACCCCCCACCCAAGAATAACACAATAGCTCCTCCAAATCAAGGTCGCATCACATCTCAAGACGAACCCAAACAACGTCAACAAAAACAAAAGCGAACATACACTCCCTTAGGGGAACCCATCGAAACAGTGTTACGACAGTTGGTTTCTCAAAATATGGTAACCTTACCCAAAACATCAAATTATGAACCTCAAGTCAAACCTTCATGGTGGAGGGATACTGAGCATTGCGACTTCCATCTAGGGAAAGGACATAAGACAAGCAATTGTCACAGATTGAAAGATCTTATTTAGAATCTTATTGACCGAGGTGAAATCGAAATTCAAGGATATGACCCAAAGACAACAAACAATGATCATCTGATGTTCAAAAATCCATTCCATCACAAGATCAAAGGGGTCCTTCCACTTCAGCGAGAAACACAGATACTACCGATTATATGCAAGCTGCATATAATTACACTGTGAATCACCTATACGATGCCGATGAACAAATTCCAACTATTACCATTAAAAATCCCAGTTCCACTTGCAATGTTGTTACACGTCGCGACAAGATTACCATAAAAGCAGCTCCACAAGGCACCCCATCTATCCCAAAGTAGTATAACCTTGTGGACCAATTAGACAAAACGCCCGCATTGATATCTATGTTAGAGCTATTACGCCTATCCCCATCTCATAAATCCATCTTGGATCAAGCTCTCCAAGAGGCGTCAGTCCCTGCAAACCTAAATACAGATCAGTTCCAAGCTATGGTCGGAAATCTAAGGTCATCACCTTGTCTCACTTTTTTTGAAAGTGACAACACATCCTTCCAACAACCTCATAACGCCTCACTCCACATTGAAGGGTTTATCAACTAGCATAGGATCAAGTGAGTCTTGATCGACAATGGAGCAGGCCTGAATATTTGTACACTACAATTAGTCACTGCATTGGGATATGCAATTGAATCAGTGGATCCCCACAAGAAGATCACAATCAAAGCTTATGATGATGCAGAGCGTTCATCCAAAGGAGCTGTTGTACTACCAATCCGAGTGGGCCCCGTGGTGAAACACATCATACGTCAGGCTTTGGACCTTCCTCTGCCATACAATTTGTTGTTGGGGAGACCTTGGATACACGCCATGCAAGCCGTTCTATCCACCTACCATCAGTGTATCAAGTTCCCACATAATGGTGTAGAGATCACAATCCTAGGAGATGCAAACCCCTTTGCATACTGTCATAACATAAGTCATCAACTAGAGATTACCGTTCCCAACAATAGAGAAGCCATCTCCTCCACGTCATACATAAGTCTAGCCTCTTTTGCCAGTTCAAACACCACTATACCCAAGCAAGAGAAGCTCAAGATGAAAATAGCAGAGGAAGGTCCTCGGGAATACAATTTGAGTGAACTCTTTTGTGTGGGACAAATGCCTACTTCTCCTAGAACTCACGGTAAACCTCAATGGTTACTTCAAAAACCACTGATCAATCCAGCATGTACTTTGACGCCTTTTATCCTGGGAAAGAGTCAAGAAGAAGAAACAAGAGATGAGGACTTAGCAGAAGGGATCTATAAAGATCCCATCACCACTAATATTCCGCAAGCTAAGCTTCCCACAGATCAGTATGGCAAAGGCCTTCTCATTATGTAAAGAATGGGTTATGATGGTTAGAGTGCTTTGGGACCTTGCAAGCAAGGAAGACATGAACTGCTGCAACTGGAATCAAAACCCAAGGATAATACAGGACTAGGCTTTCAAAAGGAGATCTTTCCTAAGCTCAGATTCAAAGGAAAAATCAGCCAACCTCTATATCAACCTATTACAAAGAGGTCACCTTTGATTATAAAAGCAGCATCAAATACCATCCCAACAAAACCATCTACAACACCCTTCATCCCACCAATGAAACCAACGATCCCATCAATAGCAGAAATAACATCAATAGCACCATTAGCAACAACAACTGTATCCAAACCCATAGCAGTATCTACGACACCAACAATTCCAGTAGAAGCAACAGAGTCAACACTACCAATACTCCCCGTATCGGATTCATTGATCCCCATAATCCTTCCTGCAACACCAATCATTCCATCTACAAAACCGATCACACCTGTAGTGTTTAACTCCAAGGACATCCTAGTATGGTATAGTAATTGGATACTAGAAAGCGACTCAGAGACTGACTCACATGAATGGGAATTTGATTCCATCCATCTTAATACTTCAGATGAGGAAGACACATCACTACCTCCACCCCGCAAAGACATCCTTGTTTATGGAGAAGCACAAATAAAGACCTCTTGGGTTCCTAAGCTGGAAACTTTTTCCCCAGACCCTACGTCACATCCTACACCTGATTCTGACAGGGAGAGTACCATCAACGACCTTCACCACAATGTCTTAACCCTCACTGACACATCTCACGAACTTAACCTAATCGATGAGGTAATGCCCATTATCCATCCTGAACTCATTGAATGGAACCAACCTAATCCCCCATGTCTTGACCATTTCCAAAACGATGAGGCGATCATTGACTTTTTGGAACTACGGGATAACATAGCAAGCGGGGATCACAAAGCTGGATTCACCATTGAACTTAATAGTGCAACATACTTTGGGGTAGATGCCAAACCTTTCAGCTACAAAAATATAACAATAAAACATGGATCTTCCAGTGAAAACCACAATGTGGCACTGTTTGATCTCGCAAAAGTAAAAAGAAAGAACGTATCCAATGGTGAAAACCTCTCTGAGGCGCCAGAGGATGAAAGGTTTGACATTCTCCCTTCTAGTACACAACAGGAACGATCAACAATTCTCATTGAGGAAACAAAATAATACAATGTGGGGACTCTTGAAATGCCTCACCACATACATCTGGCATCTCTTTTAACTCCAGAGGAACAACCTAAGTTTGTAAAGTTCTTCCAGAAGCGTCAGGTCAACTTTGCATGGTCATATGCAGACATGCCTGGGCTTGATCCTGATTTAGTCATGCATCACCTCACCATAGCAGAAGGAGCCAAACCTATCAAGCAGAAGCTTCACAAGATGCATCCTCAGATTGCAGTACTAGTCAAAGCAGAACTTAAGAAACTCCTGGATGTTGGTTTCATTAGACCAATTGATTATGCAGATTGGATATCCAATATTGTGCCTGTCGGCAAGCCAAATGGGGGCATCCGTATTTGTACTGACTTTAGAGATCTGAGCAAGGTATGTCCTAAAGATGACTTCCCCCTACCAAACATCAACATAATAGTAGAGCTAATAGTAGAACATGCCATTCTTTCTCTCATGGATGGCTTTTCAGGATACAATCAGATAGAGATCACACCAGAGGATCAACATAAGATAGCCTTCACATGTCCATGGGGCACATACTGCTGGAATGTAATGCCTTTTGGCCTAAAGAATGCAGGAGCGACCTATCAATGAGAAATGACCACTATCTTCCATGATATGATGCATACCATAATGGAAGATTATGTTGATGACTTATTGGTAAAATCATTAACAAGAGAAGGTCATTTGGAAATATTAGAGAAAATCTTTGATAGACTGGAACAATATCATGTTCGACTCAACCCAAAGAAATATGTCTTTGGATTAACCTCAGGGAAGCTTCTAGGGTACATTGTCTCAAGCAAAGGCATTGAGGTTGATCCTGCAAAGGTCAAAGCAATCATGGACATGCCACCTCCCAAGAATATCAGTCAGCTAAGGACATTACAAGGACGGCTACAATCCATCCGAAGATTCATTGCACAACTGGCAGATAAGTGTCACCCATTTACACACCTGCTACACAAAAACATCCGCTTTCAATGGGATACCAGATGCCAGCAAGCATTCCAGATGCTTAAAGACTATCTCATGAATACACCATTGTTGATCCCACCAGATCCTAGTAGGCCTCTACTACTCTATATATCAGCAACAAATACAACATTGGGTGTACTATTGGCACAACACAATGCATAAGGGAAAGAGTGTGCTGTTTACTACATCTCTCGCACACTGGTTGGCTATGAACTCAATTACACACCTATTGAGCGAGCTTGCCTAGCAGTAATCCTGGCAGCCACAAAACTGGGGCACTACCTATTGACACATAAAGTACAGTTAATTGCAAATATCGATCCACTCAAATACTTACTCAGTAAAGTAGCATTGATAGGCCGCTTGGCCAAATGGGTGATGATTCTAAGTGAATTTGACATCGAGTATGTGGACCGTAAAGCTATCAAAGGACAAGTTATTGCAGATCAGTTGGCCGATGCACCACTCATAGGCGATCATCCCCTCATTTCCAATTTTCCAGATGAAGAGATATTCATGATCACGACAACACAACCATGGAAACTGTACTTTGATGGTTCATACACTAGGCATGGCTCGGGGGCAGGCATTCTGTTTATCACACCTCAAGGTGACAACATCCCAAAGTCTTACAGGCTTACATTTCCATGCACAAACAAAATAGCTGAATATGAGGCCTTGATCACAAGACTCAGGCTAGCCATACAATGGAAGTTACAAGAACTACAAGTATATGGCGACTCCCAACTGGTCATTCGACAAGCAATAGATGAATATCAAACCAAGGATGACAAACTCATGCCGTACAAGCAAATGGTGGATAGTCTAAAGGCATCATTTACTAGTATCACCTTTGAGAAAATACCAAGAGATTAGAATCGAGCTGCTGATGTTATGGCTACTATTGCATCTCTCCTAGATCTTTCGAAAAATTCAACACGCTATGAGTTTTTGGTCGAACAACTTTGGATTCCCGCTTATGATATCCCCAAATCCGAGATGATATGTCGCCTTGTCGGTTCTGAATCCCCATGGTACGATGAGTTCTACACCTACCTCCACAATCACACCCTTCCTCCTAACCAATCAAATAACCAACGTAAAACCTTCATTCACCAAACCGCTCGATATACCATTATTGCTGAAACCCTATACCAACGCAGTCTTGATGGTACTCTCCTTTGATGTTTGGAACAGGATGATATAACAAAGGCCTTGGAAGAGGTACATGAAGGAATTTGTGGAACTCATGCAAGTGGCCCGTCACTAGCCAAGAAGATCATACGAGCTGGATACTATTGGCCATCTATGGAAAAAGACTCATACTACTTTGTCAGAAAGTGCAAAAAATGCCAAGTTCATGGCAACCTGATACATGCACCAGCACAGGAATTGCAACCAATCACAACACCATGGCCTTTTTGTCAATGGGGACTTGACCTTGTGGGTAAAATCCATCCATCTTCATCGAATGACCACAAATTCATTATTACTGCCACTGAATACTTCACAAAGTGGATCGAAGCTATTCCACTTACCCAAGTCACCAGCACACAGATCGTCTCATTCATCCTTAATTACATGATTTGCCGGTATGGTGTACCCATATCTATCATCATAGATAACGAGCTTCCTTTCAAAAATCAGGATGTCCGTGAACTCTGTGAGAAATTTCACATCCAACACTGCTTTTCCACTCCCTATTACCCACAAGGCAATAGTCAGGTCGAAGCATCAAACAAGAACATATTAAGAATCCTCAAGAAAACATTCAATGATGCCGGTCATGATTGGCACGTTCAATTGAATCCAGCACTATGGGCGTATCAAACTAGCATTCGAACCCCTACAGGCGCAACTCCCTACTCACTAGTCTATGGTGCAAAAGCTATCTTACCTATCGAGGTTGAGATACCATCTCTACGGGTTTCCTTGCACAATCTCATTGATGATGAAGCATATAGAGTATCCCGTCTCCAAGACTTAGAGCTACTTGATGAGAAACGACAAGCTGCATACAATCACCTCAAAGCCTATCAACAACACATGAACATAAGCTACAATCACCGAGTTAGACCTTGTACATTTGAGGTAGGTGATCTTGTTCTTCGAGAGAATCCTCATAACGAACCCAACCGAGAACATCAGGGAAAGTTTGAATCAAACTATCTGGGTCCATATGTTATCACTGCTATCTTTGGGTCCGGGGCATATCAGTTGGCTACTTTAGAAGGAGAACCGCTAGCAGATCCGATCAACAAAATGCACCTCAAACGGTTTTATACATAAGCTGCACAGAGCATCAGGCTCCCATACATACCGGCAAAAACATAAAAAAACATTCAGATAAATGTCCTGAAGAAAATACAAAAAAAAACAAAAGCAAAAAAAATCAAAATAGTAAAGAGAAAAATCATGCATCCAAACGGTGAACAAACCACTCCGGTGGTACCTTGGGTAAGTGCGATGGTGAAAACTTGGCAAACAGGCGCCACTCGTAATGGCTATGGCTCCATTGTCTTTTAGACTTGTTGTGATCACATCCACTACATTCACTCATCCATCCATCCAAACCATGGCTTGTTATTGATCTGCAATTAAGGATAGTACTTCACGTGTCTTGAATCCCGCTTTTTCAAAGTCATGCCTAAAACTGGGGGCAATACCCTTAACCTATTTGATGGAAGTGGATTCTGCATTACTTGTGATTCGTTGATTCTTCATTCAAAACTATCTCACAAAATCCAAAAACATTCAAAACTGTCTCTCCAAATACCAAAAACATTGGAAAATTATCTCACAAAATACCAAAAACATTCAAAACAATCATCAAAATACCAAAAACATTGAAAAACTATCTCACAAAATCCAAAAACAACAGAAACATAAAAAATCAATAAAAAACATGGCAACTCTTGTACATACTTTTTTCAAAGCAGATACCAAACAAACATTGTGAAATAATCAAACAATGACCACTTATCCAATCAACCAAACAATCAACATCAAACACGCAAACTATCTAAACAAGGATGCATCCTTCCTTACCAAAATAAAGACAAGATGACATTTTCTTTGACAAGAAAATTTTGTTTAAGCTATCAAAATACTTGATTGGATTTGTAGGTTATTCATTCGTTTATATATATCAGGTTCCTACAACATTGTTTGTGTATCTTCTGCGAATTATTCCGATGAAGTACTGGGGCATGTACTAATGGTGTCTATGTGGGAAGTTCACTAAGCTACGTGATCATAGGCAAAATACAGTCATAGATCACTACGAATAGCTAACTACAACGTATACCTCGACCATATGAGCATGAACCATTATCGAGGGTTCATATTCTTTATTTTTTATATATGCTGTTTGCTTACAGGTACAATACTCCATCTTTGGTTCCTACTGCCTCATCCAAGCTCGATAATGATTTATCTCTTACTACGGTATGAACTTATCTTAGGATATGATCAGGAAAAGATCAAGGAGGACATTCCAAGTCATGCATGAAAGGAGATAATCCTTGTCTGTTCTACAAGCAATACTCAGGTCAACTTGATCCATTATATCAAGTTGCTTGTATTAACTTGCTATATCAAAATCCATGAAAGGAATACTCAGGTCATCTTGAATCATTATGTCAAGTTGCTTGTATTTTGTTACAACAATTCAAAAGATCAATGATGAAAAATAAAGCACTATGGATCGTCATTCCATCTCATCTATATATATTGCATTCCGTTGCATTCCATCCATCCATACATTCATAATAGCTGCATATCATTCATACATAGTAATGACAATAGATACTCTATTTTCCTCTTCTTCCATAGGAATGTGTCATAGGTCCTCCATTTCTTCTATCTAACATCGAACCCCCCCTCACCCTCCACATTTTGATAATCAACATCACATACCCTACATCATCTCCCATCAACCCAATCAAGCCAATTACTCTGTCTACACAGGCACATCGACTCACACACACCTAGACTATCAACAAATACTCTGATCAAGTATCTTCGGGTCTCAACAGGTAATCGATTATGGAAAACCTAGACTACAACAGACATTTATCATAATGACCTAGTCTCAACGGGGCTGCTATGATTCACCACAACTATCCATCACACGCACACACTATCAATTGATCAACCGATCAAACACAATCATAGCAGACAATTACATCAATTGTCTAAGTCTCAATGAGTATTTTGCTTCAAATACCTTGATTTCATCAGGCAATTACATCAATTGTCTAAGTCACCATCAGGTCACTTTGATTCACTTACTCAGACTTTATCTTGTCCAAGCAAACAACTGACATCAACTGTCATGCTTTGACTCGACCGGGGCAATTAAATTGATTGCACCAGATTTTCCAACCAATTTTGATCAATTGTACAGTATCAATCAAAATCACAACGCCACATTTGCACTGTATCTCCTGCATAACCTACAGGTACTCACTGGCTTGCCATTTCTCTGTATTCACTCTGTTTTCTTCCATTCTTTCACCGTTATTGCTAATTTCTTTTCTTCTACCTCCCCTCCACTTCTCATTCTTTTTTGAGAGATCACCCTATTCTTCAAAAAAAAATCAAAAAATCGGCCCATCTCTCGAGGGGGCATACCACCCACTAAATTAACATTTATGGGGCATTTCTTCACACCTATTTTTCTTTCTTTGAAACGACGCAATAAAACCGCACTGTCTCAAAGAGGGGCAAATGTAGTCACATAAATCTGTCCACTTAATTAAATGAATATTTAGTATTTATTTGATTATTTAACCATCAATCAATAATTAATTAAATTAATATTTAATTAATTCATCTTAACCCTCTTCTCCTATTAATTAAATAAACTATTCAATTTATTTGATTTAATTCATTTACCCAAATTCCGACCATTAATTAAATAAATAAATCATATTTGTTTAATTAAATCTTCTCTCACATTTAAATAAATTAATATTTATTTAAAACCCCCAAAGTCCCATCTCTCACATTTAAATAAATTAACATTTATTTAAATCACCTTTATTCTCCACCCACTTGCATTTTCCTACAAATCATGTCTCCCACCCAGGCATTTTCAAACGACTCCCGTGGTCCTGCCGTTGCGAATGGTGCAACTGCTAGGGATGTCGTTGATGTTGTGGGTAGTGGTGGGGGCTGCTCTGCACCCTTTACCGTTGCCTCCCCTCTCCTTTCTGTTGAGCGTTATGTGTGCGATGCTCCCCTGGTGGTGGGTTGTGCTGGTTCCCCCACGACTGGTGTCTCTGATCCGGTTTTGGATTTGGATGCCCTTGCTGCTGCTGCTGATGCTCAGGTTAATAGGGACTTTCCTCAAATTGGTGGTGCTCTTGAAGACCCTCCTGCGGGTGCTAATGCTTTGCCCAAACCTTCTTTTGCTGGGAACTGTAGCATTGCTCGTGTGGCCATATTTGCTACCCATCTTTCCAAGGGGGTTTGTCCTCTTCCTTGTGCCAAGACTTCCCCTGTTGTGGTCTTTGGCCAGGAGGCTGTGGAGAATATTTATTTCTACCAACACAGTGCTTTGGTCTTTAGATTTGCTGGGTTTTGGCCTTCTTTTCCAGACCTTCATCATTGGGTGAGTGATTCTTGGAAGCCTTTAGTTGCTTATGGCATTGAGATTTTCCCTTGTGCTAAAGGTTTTTTCATTGCTTCTTTTACCTCTACTCTTGACCATGATTTGGTTCTGGGAAAGTTGTGGTCTTGGGGGGATCATTCTCTCTCTCTCTTTCTATTAAGCCCTGGTCTTCTTCTTTCAACCCCCTTACTGAATCTCTATCTATTCATCTGGTTTGGGTCCGCTCCCCCAATCTCCCCCTCCATTTTTGGGAGCCTTCTTGCTTTGAGGCCATCGGTAACTCCATTGGCAACTTCTTGAAGGTTGACGATGCCACGATCTCCATGGGTCATTCTACCTTTGCTCACCTATTAATTGATGTTGACATATCTCTGGCCCTCCCCAGGGATGTGGTTCTTATGGTTGGGGATAGGTCATGGGCTCAACCGCTGGATTATGAGGGCCTACCCTTTCGCTGTCGAAGGTGCTTCTCAATGGGCCACTTAGCTTCAAACTGCTCCCTCTCTCGCTGTAGTGGCGCTGCTACTTGGTGGAAGGATGCTATTGAAGATCACTTGACAATTAATGCTTCTGACTCTATCTTGGTTGAATCCTCTCGAGATGAGGTGCCCCTTATTGCTGATGATGCCTTTGCTGAGGTTACTACTGTTGTAGACTCTTCCGTCCCCTTGGCTCCTAGATCTGTTGCTCCTGATCCTCAGCTTCACTCTTCTCCTGGTGATTCTATTCTTTTGCAGCAACAGTCTGCTGTTGTTTTGCAACAACAGTTTGCTGGTGTTCTGCTGCAGCAGTCTGACAATGACTCTACGGGGTCTCCCCAACCTAATTTTTCTTTGAATATTCCTAATGATAGTGTTGCCTGAACGGTTGTTTGTTGCAGGTGGAAGGGAAAATCTACCCCCCTTCCCCATCCCCCATTCGTCAAGTTGTGGATTCTCCCCACTCTTGAGTTGGGTTGGGTTGTTCATGGTTTGATAGGTGGGTTTGTTTGGCGTGTCTAACTTTGTTTGTTTGGGGTTTGCACCCCTGCTTGGTCTGTTTAATTTTGATAGCCTATTGGCTGTGTAAAGGGTCAGCGCCCTAGTTAACGTTGCTTTATTTATCAAAAACAACTAAAATAAAAATTTGCCTTGTCTTTTTTTTTAAATGTCAGGATGAGCAAAAGACATAAAAAATCCATTTTTCAACAAATAGTGTTTTTTTATAATGAAATGAAACAATAAAAATCCGTTTTTCAACAAATAGTGTTTTTTTATAAAGGTAATTTATTATTTATTATTTATTATTAAGATAGAATATGACAACGAGATTAGGTTTTCATGGAGAACTTCATGGCATATTGAGAATATTTCCAGATTAGATTTTCATGGAGAACCTCATGGCATATGGCTTGCGTGGGACAATGTGGCTCAAGGTGAGTTGTAGTTTGGCTGGGTCACGATTCACACATTGTGTTGTGAGTAAGCAAAGGTCCTTATACCCATTATATAATTTTAATTAGGTAATTTATTTTTATTATTAAAATAAAATATGACAATGAGTTCATATACTCTTCTTTTATGATATTATATTTTTTTCATTGTAATCTTTGATTTAGAAACTTAGAGGTCATATCTTTGTTTTTTGATTTTTTGTCTCATCATCATATTTATTAGATTTGGAAACTATGAGGCTATATTTGTAGCTCTTTTTTCTATTTACACATCTAATGGAATTTAAATACTAGGATTTGGAAACTTAATGTCATCCTCTCCTTTTTTGAATGTTTATCTCCTTCTCATCCTCATTGTAGAGGGACATTATAAGGCTATATATTTTACCTCATTTACACATAATGTAATCCATGTATTAGAATGCTAAAATATTATCTTTTTATTCATATTAAATTTTGTGTTTTAATAACGTTTCTTTATTTTCAATGTAATTTTATTAAATTTATGGACGAAAGTTCGTTGATGCTACTACAACACTTTCCTTCAACTATTTACACGATCCTCGTTTTGTAGGGAAATTTGGATCATATCACTTCTAGGTGGTTAGCTTATCCTCCTAATCTCACCTTAGTTGGGATGGAGTTTTGTCCTACTTGTTTAAATTCCTTTTATATTATGATGCAGGAGAATCTCCGGTTCTTGGCAATCTTGCATCAACCAAAAATAATTTCGTTCTGTTTTGCTTTCTATTTTACAGTTTCAACATTTCATTCTGCATTTTTTGGCATTGGCTCACCAGATCTCAAGGATTTGGATTTTGCTTGAGGACTTGATCACCTACCTCATTCCCAAACTGTGGAGCATTTGGATCATTTTTCGGCAAGTTATCGCTACTAGTTTGCGAGAGTTTTCTGGTATAGGTTGCTTGGTTGTAATCTATCGGGATCTATCAGATCTTCTTCTGTAGCTTGCAGAGCCCTGAGCGTTGATTCCGACGTTCCTTGGTGTGTGGCCGACTTTTCCTTTGATCTATACTTCATCCTTTGGATTTTCTGGAGGAATTTCTTTGGCAGAGGCCGACCTTGTTGTTTTACACGTTGGGTCTTGTTCTTCGGTATTTGATCCTTTTTGGGCCGACCGGATCCCCTTGGATAGTATAAATCATTGTAACTGAGCATTAGAATGCAAGAAAGGAGAGATCAATTAAGATACAAAACATAGAAGATAGATCCGAATATTTGAGGTCCTGATTGTGATATGTTATGTAATTAAGCATGTTTTAGCAGGCCAGTGAGCCAGTTTCTGTAACCCGGTTGTTACCGGTTGATTGTAATAAGTTTTTATGATATATTTCATTCAGTTATGCATTGCCTCCATCATATCCTTGTGTTTCCATTGTGTTTACTCTTGCTGACCGGTCTAGATTGATCTCTTTGAGGTCCCTCCTAACCGGTGACTGCACAAAGTGGTATCAGAGCGAGCTTTTGTTTCGTAGATTGCGCTATCCTAAGAATTTTTTTTGTAGGGTGGCGGATTGTGGATCTGACTTGCAGCTGTAGAGGACTGGCGTGAAGATGGTGAGAAGAGGAAATAGGAATGGTGGAGAGCATGTGAATGTAGACCCTGCTATGATGGAAATGTTGCTAAGAATTGCATCTCGATTGGAAGCCGTTGAGAGAGCCCTGAGACGAGGTCGACATGTTGAAGATGTGAGTGAAGATGAAGAAGAAGAAGCCTCGACAGAATAAGTAAACCCACCAGCGATTGATCTGGATGAAGAGAGGTTTTTGAGGGTTTTGAGTAGGGAGAATACTAAACCTCATTTCACCCCACTGGAATATGATGGAAAGTTGGATTCAGATGAATTGATGGATTGGATCTCGGAGATCCATAAATATTTTGATTTTGAGAACACTGCAGAAGAAATAAAGGTGAAATATGTTTGTACCCGGTTGAAAGGTCATGCATCTCTTTGGTGGGAGCATTTGTAGGTTGATAGACAGATAAGAGGTAAACAAAAGATAAAGACATGGGATCAGATGGTTACTAAGTTGAAATTAAAATTTATGCCAGCTGATTATCAAGTGAATCTGTTCTAGAAGTTGCAGAATTTGAGACAGAAAGAATCTAGTGTGAAGGAGTACACCGAAGCATTTTACAAGTTGAATATCAGAACCAGACATGTTGATGATGAGGTTGAACAAGTTGCAAGATATTTGAATGGATCACAGATGTCTATACAAGATGAACTCAGTTTGATCAAATTGTAAAGTGTTGAAGAAGCTTATCAGTATGCCCTGAAAGTAGAAGAGAAGCTAAACAAAAGACATCAGCAGGTACAGAGAGGTAGAGGTGGAAGGTTTTTCGGAGGAATATTTCAAGGCGGAAGAGGATATACCAGAGGTAGAGGAACCTATATGGATCAGAACAAGGATAAGGAAGTAAGCAAAGAAGGTAGTTCATACTGGAAAGATGATAGAAATTTCTACCAGAGGAGAGAACCAGATGGCTACTAGAATGAGAATTTTGGAAAAGATGATAGAAGACAAGACAACAAAGTGTTTAGAGGAACTTTCTATAAGTGTGGAGGAGATGGACATCGTGCTTCGAATGTAAGAAGACAGAGAATGCTGAAAGAACAGTGGTGGAAGAAAACCCCACCGGATCAGCTAATAAACCAGAAGACAGAGAACTGTTGATGATGAGAAGAGCTTTGTGTCATACTGAAGGAGATGAAGAGCCCTTGCAGAGGAAGAATCTGTTCGAGACTAGATATAAGGTATCCGGTAAGTGTTGTCAAGCTGTCATTGATAGTGGTAGTTTAGATAACCTTATTTTAGAAGAGGTGGTGAATAAGTTCAATTTGGAAAGATTGAAACACACTAAGCCTTATTAGATAGCATGGATTCAGGATGATCATAAGTTGTTAGTAAGTGAGAAATGTTTGGTGAAATTAAAAATTGGGAATTATCATGATGAAGTCTTGTGTGATATTATGCCTATGGATATTTGTCACCTTTTGTTGGGTAGACCTTGGCAGTTCGATAGATAGGCAATACATGATGGGAGGAAGAATACATACACTATTGTGGCCAGTGAGATGAAGCAAACCTTGTTGCCCTTGGAGGAGCCTTTGAAGAGTGAAGTCTGTATGAATGCTAGAATCTATTTGGTGGATGGAAGGAAATTCTTGGATGGAATGAGGCATGAGAATGTGTGTTTTGCCTTAGTTCCTAAGAAGATTGAGAACCTAGAGCATGAAGAAGAACAACCAGAAGAGATAAAAGAGTTGCTGACAGAGTATGAAGACATCATTTCAGATAATGTGCTTGATGGATTACCACCTATGAGAAGTATCAGACATTGCATGGACCTGGTTCTCGGAGCTAGTTTGCTTAACAAAGCTACACACCAGATGACATCGATAGAGAATGAAGAGTTGAATAGACAAGTGCATTAGCTATTGAAGAAAGGTTTGATCAGAGAAAGTCTAAGTCCCTGTGTAGTACCAACAATATTAGCTCCTAAGAAGAATGGAGAATGGAGGATGTGTACCGATTCTAGAGAAATAAACAAGATCACAATGAAATACCAGTTTCCTTTGCCTAGGATGGATGACATAATGGACTGTTTGAGTGGAGCCAAATACTTTACAAAGATAGACTTGAAGAGTGGATATCATCAGATTAGGATTAGAGAAGGAGATGAGTGGAAGACAACATTCAAGACAAATGAAGGACTGCATGAATGGTTGGTGATGCCTTTTGAATTAACTAATGCACCGAGTACTTTCATGAGGCTGATGAATGAGGTATTGAAGAAATTCTTTGGTAAGTTTGTTATTGTATATTTGGACGACATTTTGATTTTTAGTATGACAAAAGAGGAGCATTTGTTGCATTTAAGACAAGTTTTGTAGAGGTTGAGAGAAGAAAAGTTGTTGATAAATCTTAAGAAGTGTACTTTCATGAAGGAAGAGTTAGTCTATTGGGATTTGTGATATCTGAGGATGGTTTGAAGATGGACACTGAGAAAGTAAAAGCAATTATTGAATGACCTACACCAGAAAGCATTGGAGAGGTAAGATCATTTCATGGATTGGCTAGTTTCTATTGGAAGTTTATTAGAAATTTCAGTTCAGTTTGTAACCCTATGACTGAGACAATGAGGGGAGATAGGAAGGATTTCAAGTGGACCACCAGAGCAAACAAAAGTTTTGAACTGTTGAAGCAAAAAGTGACTGAGCAGCCCGTGTTAGCTTTACCAAATTTTAACAAAGTATTTCAAGTGGAACAACAATATGAGCAATCTTGAGTCAGGAAGGGAGAGTAGTAGCTTATTTCAGTGAGAAATTGAATGATGCCTGGAAGAGAGATTCAGTGTATGATCAAGAATTTTATGCCATAGTTCAAGCCTTGAAGAAGTAGAGACATTACCTATTGCCTAGGGAGTTTGTGTTGTATATGGATATTCAAGCTTTGCAGTATTTGAAGAGTCAGAGTAAGTTGAACAAGAGACATTTGAGATGGGTACAATTTTTGTAGAGTTACACTTTGTGTTGAAGCATAGAATTGGGAAATCTAACAAAGTTTTTGATGCATTGAGTAGAAGAAGGAATTTACCGATAGAGATGAGAGTGACAATAATAGGATTTGAGGAGTTGAAGACCTTGTATGATTATGACTTGGATTTTGCAAAACCTCGGAGAGCATTTAGAGAACCGGTTATAGTAGATAGAAGCAAGTGGTTGGATTACTTCATTTAGGATGCGATGTTATTCAGAGGAGTTTAATTGTACATACTTAAGAGTTCTATGAGGGAGAATCTAATAAAAGAGAAACATAGGGGATGATTAGCTGGACACTTTGGTGTTGATAAAACAGTAGCAATGGTGAGTGAGCATTAATTTTGGCCCCAGATTCATAAGGATGATGTTAGGAAATATGTGCAAAGTTGTAGAGTTTGTCAAGTTGCAAAGGGTAGTAGTCAGAATGTGGGATTGTATAAACCTTTGACAGTACCGGTAAGACCTTGGGAGGATAGAAGCATAGATTTCATACTTGGATTGCTTAAAACACAGAGAGGGAATGATTCTATATTTGTGGTAGTGGATAGATTCTCGAAGATGGCTCATTTCATACCTTGTAAGAAGACATCATATGCATTACATGTAGCAGACCTATTTTTCAAGGAAGTGGTGAGATTGCATGGATTACTGAAGAGCATAGTTTCAGACATAGACACTAAGTTTGTTGGTTATTTTTTTATAACACTTTGGAAGAAGATGAAGACAAATTTGAAGTTCAGTTCTTCTTTTCACCCACAGACTGATGGAAAGACATAAGTAGTTAACCAAAGCTTGGGAAATTTGTTAAGATGCTTAGTTGGAGACAAAACCGAAAGTTGGGATTTGATTCTTGCATAAGCAAAGTTTGCCTACAATAATTCAATAAACAAGAGTACCAGAAGGACACCTTTTGAGATTGTTGCCGGAGCACACCCTAAAGGTATATCAGAACTAAGAGATATTAGTAGTGAAGAACAAAGAAGCGCAGAAGTAGAAGAATTTAAAGATCACATAAAGGACTTACATATTCAAGGCAAGCAACATTTGGAGGACATGAACAACAAGTATAGGGAGAAAGAAGATGAGAAGAGGAGACATAAGGAATTTTAAGTTGGCGATGAAGTGATGGTGTATCTGAGAAAAGAAAGATTCCCGGTTGGAACTTATAACAAGTTGCAGATAAGGAAGTTTGGACCTTGCAAGATTTTGAGAAAGTTTAGTTTTGGAAATGCATATGCAGTGGAGTTACTGGATAGTCTGAGTATTTCACCTGTATTTAACATTGCGGATCTATATCAGTATCATGAATCGGAATTCAGTGAGGACAATATTGCAGACTTGGAGAAACAATTGCCCCGAAAGGAACCAGATCAAATTGAAGACATTTTGGATAGTAGGATTGGGTGTAGTACCCAGAGCAGTCAGTATAAGGGGTACCTAGTAAAGTGGAAAGGCAGACTAGTTGAAGATTCATCTTGGATTTCTCAAGTAGAGGTAGACTGCCTTGGTTTTCCTTTGACCCCAACAAAGTGAGAGACTCACTTTTTTTCAACAACCTCGGATGTCTAATGTAGGAGCATCCCCGGTTTTTGGCAATCTTGCATCAACCAAAAATATTTCCTTTATGTTTTACAATTACAACATTTCATTTTGCATTTTCTGGCATTGGCTCACTGGATCTCGAGGAGTTGGATTTTTCTTGAGGACTTGATCATCTACCTTATTCCCAAACTGCGGAGCATTTGGATAATTTTCTGGCAAGTTATTGCTATCGGTTTCCTAGACAGTTTTTTGGTATCGGTTGCCTGGTTGTAATCTACCGGGATCTACTGGATCCCCTTCCGTAGCTCGTGGAGCCCTGAGCGTTGATTCTAATGTTCCTTGGCGTGTGGCCGACCTTTCCTTTGATCTACACTTCATCCTTTGGATTTTCCAGAGGAATTTCTTTGGCGGAGGCCAACCTTGTTGTTTTACACGTTAGGTCTTGTTCTTTGACATTTGATCCTTTTTGGGCCGACCGGATCCCCTTGGATTGCATAAATCATTTTAACTAAGCATTAAAATGCAAGAAAGGAGAGATCAGTTAAGATATAGAACATAGAAGATAGATCCTAAGATTTGAGGTCCTGATTGTGACCTGTTCTGTAATTAAGCATGTTTTAGCAGACCAGTGAGCCGATTTTTGTAACCCGGTTGTTACCGGTTGATTGTAATCAGTTTTCATGATATAATTCATTCAGTTCTGTATTGCCTTCATTATATCCTTGTGTTTACTCTTGCTGACCAGTCTGGATTGATCTCTTTGAGGTCCCTCCTAACCAATGACTGCACCATATTAGGAAGTGCACTTTCTTTGTACATTGGGGTTCTTTCATATTGTTGTACTTGGGTATCTAACAAAACTTATCTATATTGAATCCATTATTTAATAGGTTAGTTGTATTTAATGAGGGTGTGGGTGTAATTTATTATGTACCTATTATGTTTACTTAGGTAATTTATTTTTATTGCTTACATAAGATCTTATAATGAATTGGTATATTACTCTTTTATTATATTCTTTTTTTTCGTTATCCTCTTTGAATTTAAAACTTAAAGGTCATCCCCTTATATTTTGAATGTTTACCTCATCGTCATTTTCTAAATTTGAAAACTTTGAAGTTATATATTGTAGATCTTTCCTTTTATTTACACATCTACTAAAGTCCAATACAATAAACATACATGAAACTTAGATTTAATCCAATACATATTTACCACTAATTTGCTCATATTCGCACAATTTACTGTTGTGTGTTGGGCCAAATCTATTATTCACATGATTCCTCACTTGTCACATGATTTACTTGATCCTGCTCATATCTTTGAAGCTCAATCCCATGCATGATTTACGTCACCTGACCTTGCCACTCATTTTTCCTAGTCAAACAAATTTGTGGTCTTTGTTGTTCAATTGACAAATTCACAATAGAAAAAGAGAAACAGTAAGGGCAAGTTCATTGTGTTGCCATTTAAAGCATCTGAGCTATGCAATTTTCATATGACGAATAGCCATGATTTTGAATTTATGCCATTAACTATTTCCAATTTGTTCAAACTTGCTGTCACTTGATTTCAATGTACTTGACACACAAATGATATTTGTATAACCATTTTGTCTTCAAAAGGCCTTATCATCTCCCTTAATTCTTACTTTTTATCAGTCAAACATAACATGCATGATGGCAAACAACTGTAGTTGGAGACAGAGAAGACAACGAGAGAGTAGGGACATTTCTGCTTGTACAACTAATATTTTTTGGCACATGTCCTAATTAAACATAAGGAAAATGAGGTCCAAACAATGAGCATTCTAAGGGTCACAGTGATGATTGAGTTTGTTAGAGGATCAATGGACGTCGAAATCTGTGACTTAGATTACCAGAGTCTGTCTATTAGACAATAGAATCAAACAGTATTTTTAACGTTAAAATATACTATGATGAACATGGTGAAGAAAAATGCCAATCTTTGGTAACACACTATAGGAATCTCCCCTACTGGATCAATTTAAGCCATGACAAGAGTCTTTCAAACGAAGGAAAATAAATAATTTGATGTGTCATCTTTTATCATGTAGGATGGAGTGAGAACATGATCCTCTGATAACATTTCTTCTTTTGTGACATCCATTTTTGTATGGTGCTAATTGAACAGTGATATATGCTTAACTCTTGGCTCTTATTGATAAACATTAAAGTTATTGAGGATATGGATGGAGAGTATTCAAATTTCAAAAGGAAATTAACTGTCATCCATTGAACACTTGTACTTGAGATGTTGTAGAAAAATGTTAAGACGTGGAAATGAATTCTCCTTACATACTTTTGATCTAATTCTTGATTCTAGAGCTAAAACATTTTTAAGAAAAATATCCTTTTGTTCATCTAAGTGTGAACTTTTGTTGGTCTCATCCTAGATGTTTATTCTTCAAACAATCCTTTTAATGTAGAGAATAATTTGTTAGATGTAACTTTATCCTTGGTGTAATCAATGCTTTCTTGCTCAGCTGAAAAAATGGATCATCACTTTGCTTTATGAGTGCATTTGAAACATTGTCTTCTTCAAAGAACATGTAATACACTTATGTAGTTTCTTCTACACTTGAAATGAAAGGTTGTTCCACACCAATTAACAATTCATCTTCATTATAGAATTTGAGAAATGTTTATAAAGTAGACATTTAAAATTCAACTCTTCTCTATGATTTGGTAGCGATTGGGCAAAGATGAGCTCTTAAGAATATGATTCAATTGGTGGATCCTTATATAGATTCTCTTCATATACTTTCTTACCTTTGACTCCATGAAGACATGTAGTCATTAAACACTCAACTAAGTAATGATATTCATTTCTTTTTAGAAAAAATGAGTTTATTTTTAAAGTATTCTATCACAAAGTCATTGTTGACTTCATCTGAAAAATGTCGATGGTTACCCTAACCTATTAATGGTTTGACTTGGAAAAATGCATGAGTTGTAACATGTGATGTATCTCTCATGTTATTATTAGGAGGTGCATTTAAAGCATTTATTGTTTTAGTTTTCTTCAATTTTAAAGGGAAATTCTTTGAGATTAAAAAACTAATGCTTAATTCTAAGCTATAAACAATGCACACAGTTTTTTTTATAATTGATAATAAGATTTATTTAAATTAATATTAACAAAAATATTTTACAATGATCAATTTGAGATTCTCATATATAAATCCCATCCTCCCATCTGAAAAAAATTCAAGCCCATTGACACCCCATTATCGAACAACTTCAAACCAAGATTTTACCCTAATACTACCTCGCCTCCATTTCCATACAAATCTATTACATTCAAACCTTGAGAAAGTTTCACCTGCCTAGTACATACAATAATTGAAACCGTCCATTAAATATACAAAAAAATCTATTACATTCCAACCTTGAGAAAGTTTCACCAGCCTAATACATACAATAATTGAAACCGTCCATTGACTATACAAAAAAAATTACACAAAATTTACAATATTTTCTCATGAAATTCAATTTTCCTTCGCACCAGGCACAATTGGACCATTCACCCAGTAGTCCCTGAGGTCATAATATGCCTTATCCTTGCCCTTGTCTGCCTTGGATTCATTCTTTCCACCTCGTTCTTTTTGTTCCCTCTGTAGAAAGGCTCCTCCTTGTCTGCACTCCTCCTTGTTTGAATTGAAGCTCCAACAAATGAAGGGAAGGAGTAGAAGTGGTGTATCCTCCTCTGAATTTACAATGAATCCATCCACCAAGAATGAGCCTTCGCCAAGAGAGACTCCATGCCAATGGAGACATTCTTCATCACCCACGACACCTCCTCCTTCATCCCCAACTCAAGATCCCACACCATCACAATCAAGATTATGCCAATATTCATTCAATACTGATGCTCTGTCTGCATAAATTCCTCTTCCAGTAGGATTTCCATAATCTGCAGAAAGATTAGATCATCATAGTTGAATAAACTCTTCATACGCTTCTTTGTCACCCTACCCTAAAATGCCAACTACTCTTTCACTGTGATGAGGGTGAAGTTGGCCTCTATGTTGCAGACCTTCCTCACCCATCACCACAAACCTCTTTGCCCTTTGGCTAAAGCATGTGGCAATATTAATAGCAATCCGTCCTATCAAATAATCCTGCCACCTTTCGAATCGCTATAAATCCGATCCCTCGAAATGAGTATTCTGGAGATGACAACGTACGAGGGGGCCTTAAAAAATCCAATTCTACGTCATGGAAATCTTCCCATACCTCTTGCTCTCTCTCCTCATTAAAGGTCACTGCCAACTTGGAAAACATGTCAGCGACTGTATTTCCTTCTCTCATCATACGAGAGATTTTAAACTTTGTGAATGTTGCCAAAATATCTCGTGTTTTTAATATACTAATTGAGCCTCGACACTTCAATTCCTCCTTGATTATTTGAGAATCGTCTTCGAAATGAATCATGAAGAGGTTTAATTTTTTGGCCATTTTAACTGTCAACCATGCTGCCTGAGCTTTTTTCTCATTGTTCATTTTTTTTTTCGCAAGTTTAGTTTCCCCCAAGGCAATAATCCTCCCCATCCAGTCTCTTGCCACATAACTAGCATCTAATGGATTGAGATTTCCTCTTGATGCACTTTAGTCCACCTCACCTTAGGCTTACTCCATTGCACACTCCTATTCACCTTTGTCACACTAAAGGGTTCACATAAAGTAAATAAAAAATTTGCTCTAGACATTTTTAATGTCAAAATGAGTAGAAGATAAATGATTCATTTCTCACAAGTGCTTTTTACATTTGAAAACTTGTAATCAAATGAAATAATAAATATTTCCTTATTGTCTAAAATCAAATACTAGTATGTTTGCATACAATAAATTCAAACAAATGAGCGACTACTAACACACATAAACATTGCAAGGTTTCATAAATCAAATGACCAGTACTTGATGAATGTAAAGTCACGAGTTCTGAGATGAATCACGATGTTAGTATAAGCCCTACACTATATTTAACTTTTAATTCAATCAATAAAATTTGACTTAATAAACACACATACATTGCAATTTAATGAAACTCATATTTAACACTTGAATGACGATTTAAGTTTCTTAAACATAACTTCAACCATCATTAAGTGTTTATGTGCTCAAAGAATTTATTTACATGTTATAAAGAATATTTAGTTTTAGGTATGAAAAGTAATAACTATTTATTAAAATTGACATTTTAAAGCAACCCTTAACAAATAGAATAATAATAATGGCTTTCACATCAACTCTTGCAAACTCCCACCTAGAGATTTCAAAATCACCTTGTCTTGTGTGTTGGTTGTTCTTGGTAGGGTTTCGTTGTGTTATCTATCTATGTCATAGGGATCCACTGCTAATTGTGTGGGAGTTGTAGAGTTTCTAGGAGCTCCCATGGGGATTGTGGGCTCTGCTTTTGTAGTACCCCTACTCGATTGAACTTATTAAACTCATATTTTATTATCGTTTACTTTCAGTGGATACATTACCATGATGTGTTATTCAGAATTATATGACATTATTTCATGCTTTATCTGGATATGAGATGCATAATTTATTTGCAGTATTTCAGTACTTGTGATCTATGGTATTTTATGGATTATTGCTATGTACTGACACTTTACTTTATCTATGCAATGTGTAATCATATGTTGTGTGTCTATGAGTGTATTGGATGCAAGGGGACGATTTTCCTTCACTCATTTTGGTGAGACAGGGAACGCCGCGATTCTCCTTTATCGGTGTGTATGCTGTGTTTTTTATATTGTATATATGCATGCGTGGTTCAGTGATGCAGGATATTGTAGGTACAAGTACTGGGTAGGTACAGGGTATCGTCTCCACCTGGCTTCACAGGTCTGAGCGTGCCTTATATTTTCCTATGGAAGTGGAGGAGGTAGTAGTTGACCCTATTTTACACAGTTACACTCTGTGAGTGTCGTCAGTTGGTCGTCCTATCAGTTTGTTCGGCCTTCGTGTATTGTTGTTTGACTTTTTCTGAGTCTTTGCTTGAGGTTTGTTCAGTTTGTGTGTTTTAGTGGATTTAATTATTTAATTAAATTTATGGAGTTATCTCATAGTTGGTATTTTTGAATTAAGGATTTTATGCATTGAGATTATAAATTTAATTAATTAAAAGAAATTATTAAATTAAGTTGCAAGCTGCACGATATTGGAAATATATTTTATTTAAATTTTAGTGAAAAATAAATTAGATTAATTTCATTTATTGTTTCCTAGAATTTTAAATAAATAAAAGAATAAATAAATGAATAAAAGAATTAATTAGAATTAAAGTATTGCTTTAATTTCTTTATTTAGAAAATTAATTAATTTGCATGAGAAAAGAAAAGAAAGCAAGAAATGATTTTTAATTATTGCATGTTAACTTATCCTTTGTTAGAAAATTAGAAAAGAAAAGAAAATTGTTTTTATTACTAAAATTAAATATTAGGGTTTTTTGGGAAAAAAATATATGCAACCTAGAATTTTAGTTTAAAAAGGGAAATAGGTCTTTATTTTTGGGGGAGACAGAAAACAAGTCAAAGATTTAGGTGAAGAGAAATTTATTTGGAAGCTTGTTGAAGGATTGGTTCTCTTCTACAAAATTTCTTCCAGGAAAGCTATACCAGGATGGGTGGCTTCTTTTGTTTGTTTGTTTTAAGAAAATATTTTATTTCTTTCTTCTTTCTGAATGATGTGTGTGTTAAGATGTTTGTCAAATCTAAAATCCTGTCTGATTATTTCTTGTTCTTGGCTAAAGTCCATTCCTGAAGTTAATTTCTAGTTTATGGAAAGAAGTTATTTCTGGGTGTTTGTAGATTAAATTTTGAGAAAATTGGGAAAAGTTATTATGGCAAATTTTGCAAAGATTTTTATTGTGTATGGAAATTGCAAGATTTGGGAGGAATGGGATTTACCAGAGAAATCATTCCCTCTTGTTTGATTTTTGTTTTGATATTTGGCTATGGCAGTCCTTTTTAATATTTGTGTATCTCTGTGATATTATTAGTTATTATAGAAATAAATTTAATCATTAATTAAATTTATTGTGTTATTAAAAGTTAAGGGAAATTATTTTATTATATTATTTTGGAGAAATTATGTATTGATTAATTTCCCTGGAAATAAATTGGTTTGGAAATAAATTCTGGTTGAAAATTAAATTTACTGGTTTTTTTGGGTATTGTGAATTTAAAAAAAAAAAACCAAAAAAAAACCAATCGGTAGCAGAGGTATTAATTGTTTTCGCTTCTTTCTAGAAATATTTCGTGCAAACCGAAATATGGAGTTTTGGATTTCTGTGCAGGTTATTAAATTTGATTTTTAAATTAATTCATTATATATATATATATATATATATATATATATATATATATATATATATATATATATATATATATATATATAATTTTATTTTATTATGGGCATTAAGTTATTTAGTATTATTTTAAAACTGTGAAAATTAATTCATGTGGTTATATATATATATATATATATATATATATTTTGTAATGTGATTATATATATATATATATATATATATATATATATATATAAAATTAATTAATTTAGAGTTTGGTTAATTTTGGAAAAGCTTATAATTTTAGATTCTATATTTATGCTTGGAAATACATTAGGAAATTAATTTTTATGTGATTTTATTTAACCTTATCGGACAAATGACAACATTGATTTCTTTGTATTAATATAGTTGTATTTTCTTATTTTCTGGAAAATCTTTAATTGCAAGTTATTTATGCTTTTGGCTGTTTTAAGAAAAGATTGTCTGTATTAGGATCTTGTGTAAATGGTATTTGCAGTCAAGCTTAATTTCGTTGCAATTCTGGTTGAGTTGTCATTATGTCATATGTTGTTATATCTCCTTGGTTAGGTGTTGTTGTATAACCCTGTTGATGTGAGCCATTGTGTGTTATGTTCCAAATGGTCAATCCTGGGTTAGTGATTGTGTATCCTTCACCTATGGTTTGTCAGGATTAGTTATGGCTGTCTATTTTGCCATAGAGTTCTCGTAGAGAGACCTTTCCTGTTAGTGTCCTATGAGAGAGAGTGGCTTTCAAGCGGGGGTCGCGCCCGAAGTGGATGGCAGGATAACCCCTTGAAAGTCCGTTAATAAGTGATAACCTAATAATTGATTAGGGGGTGAGTAGATTAAATATTAATTATGATAATGTACCTCGTGCATAGGTGAGTGCTAGTACAAGGCTCATAATGTTGCGAGAAGGCCTGGAATGGAAAACTTACCACCTTGTCTTCACGAAAGGATTGGTAGGGTCCACATGAGACTTAGATGGAGCCGGAGGTTCGGGAGAGGTTACCAGGATAACCCAGGATGGGGGCCGGGACCTATGGAGGCCTACCATGGTAACCGTCGTAAGCTATGTGATGACACTCTCTCCTTAGAGTCACTAGTGTTTGTGAGTTCAGTCACATGGATGTTTGCAGAGTCATGTAGTTCTTTCATACTTGTCTTATTTTTCTTGCTTGAGAGTTTTCTACTATCTCCTAGCACGGTGGGGTGGTTCCATTTCAGGATCACATGTTCGGGTGGTAGTGCCACTTCCCATCGGATGTTCTGGATTGTGTCTTCAGGCGAGGAAAGGCTTTGTTGGTGTTTCTTGGTTCGTGGTTCATGTACCAGCTCTTGTTCATGATCATTGTTCAGTTGAGACCTTGTGGTCATTGTATCAAACTTTTATGTAACCTTGATATTGTAACTTTTGGATTCCATGGTTTTTGTTTGGAGGCCATGTATTTATGAATATTGTAATACTATGTCAGTGGGATGTATGTTAATTCAGTTGCTTTGATCTTTTGTATATATGATCTATGGATAAATAAATGCATTAGAATACTTTGATTCTTTCATTATGGAATTTAGATGTATGTGTAGTTTTAAACTTAAGCATTTAATTTATCTAATTAAATGGACAATTGGATTAACCATGGTGTTAATATAATCGATTAATCTTCATTGGTAATACTTAGGAAATCATGTGTTAAGACTTCTGTTGTGTTATTGTTATAATTAATGCACTTAATCAATAAAAAAAAAAAACTTCACCCTTTAGTTGCCTAGTTGTGTTGTTTTCCTTTAGGGTTCCTGGTGGGGCATTACAACTTTTCCTTCTATTCCAGTTGTGTCTAGCTTGTGCCCTGGTTCAGTAACTATTGCTACTCTTGGTGTGACTAGTCTCTCTGAGGCTGGTGATGTGGAGGCACCTACAATTGTTGCTTAGTGAATTGATGTGTGCATTGGGGTCTCCCCTTTGTTGCTTGTCCAAATGGGCATTGTCAATCTTTCACCCTCCACCTAACAATTGGGTTCTTTTGCATCACTTAAGAGGGGGATTCCTTCATCCCATGTCCTGGGCTTGATCTTTGATGTTCCCATTCCTCATGAACCTTCTCTAGTGACTAGTTGTAGAGGGGTTATTTCCTTTGGTGAGATGGCTGGGGGTGCTCAGATTTTTTCCTAGGCTATGGGGTCATCAACTCTTCCTCTTCTTTGTAGGTCTTCTCATCCATTCCCTTATGCTAGCCCCTTTCTGGCGGTCTATGGACAAGATGTGGTTGAGAATGATTTTTTTACCATTGTACAACTTTGTTTTGCATATTTTTTGGTCTATGGACAAGATCTAGTTGAGAATGAATATTTTTACCATTGTATGACTTTGTTTTGCAGTTTTTTTGGGTTTTAGCCTTCTCTACCTAATCTTCACCATTGAGTAGTGGATTATTTGGGACCTCTCGAGATTGTTAAGACTGGTCTTTTCCCCTACACTAAAGGTTTCTTTATTGCTACCTTTGCTTCTTAGTAGGACAAGAATTTGATCTTAGGGAGAAAATTCTCTCTTTTAAGCCTTGATCTTGTTCTTTCAACCCCCTTACCAAAACACTTAATCTACGTCTGGTGTGGGTGTGACTTTCAAATCCCCTCCATTTCTGGGATTTCTTGTTATGAAGCCATTCAAAATTCTATTGGTTAGTTTTTGAAGGTTGATGATTCTACTTCCTTTATGAGGAATTCTACCTAATTTGATCATTTTTTAGTGGATATTGATATCTCCTTACCTCTTCACAGAGACATGATTTTCATGGTTGGGGATTGACCATGGTCCCAACTATTAGATTATAAGGGCATCTCCTTCCATTGTTTTTGTCACTTCATTATAGACAATTTAGCTTTGATTTATTCTCGGGACTGTCGAAAGGGCCCTGCAACTTGATGGTAAAATGCTTCTGATGATCATTTGATTGTTGAGGATCCTATCTCCTTGGAGGATGTTTCTTCTCAGGGATCTGATAGGCTTGATTCTTGAGTGGCATTGTCTTCTCTCGTGGACCCTGTTGTGGATCCTCCTTCTTTGAGCTCTCCTTCTGCTTCTCCTATAGTTTCTTATCTGATCGTATCTCTTTTGTCATACACCAATTTCCTTCCACCTCATCCTCCTATCGACCCCCCTTCATCTATTGTTTATCCTCCTAAGGGGAGCCTGCCACTCTCTTCCTCTCCTAGTGGGATTTTGGATGATTTCATTTTTTGAACGGTGGTCTGTAGATGGAGAAAAGGTCATGTGTTCTCTTTTCTCCATCTTCCTCATGTCGAGAAAGAGTAATTTCTTTTTTAGGTTAGGACCTCTGTTTCCCGCCGATTCTAAGCTTCAGTCAAACAATCTTGTCTAGTTTTTTGGTTTCTTGATAGCCTCGCTGCTTGTGAGATCCCTTCTTTTTGCTTAGTTGGCTATGTAAAAGGGTTCATGCCCTGTCCCAATTTCCCTAATCAGAATAGATACGATAATAATGAAAAATAAAAGACCAAAATATAATCAAACCAAACAAATAATAAAACAAATTCTAATTAAAATGATCTATGAATAGACCTTCCATTGTTTGTCTATAAATAGAAACACAAAAAATAGACATTGTTAAAAAGTAACATTTTGACACAAATATCCATCAAGATTTTGAAGACGCTATTTACCTTACAACTTAATTTTTTTGAAGAGATTTAATGACAATTGAAATTATGAAGACATCACTTTTGTAACTACTCATCAAATTTATTGAAGAATTCCAAAATCCAAACTATCACAAGACTTCACTTATCCAATCTTTATGATTTGAATACTCAATTCTACTATCCTTTGTGAAAGCAACAAGAATTTAGAATTGGCCTATTAATGGGCCTTCTTAAATTGATCTGAAGATTCAAGGCACCAGTAAAGTGGATTAGAGAAAACCAAAACAAGGCTGGGTTAAAGTCAATTTCGATGTGGCATCAAAGGGTGATCTAGGGCTCTTGGGAGTAGGATATGTGGCTTGTAATTGGAAAGGTGATATTTTGGCTATTGGTGTGAGAAGGCTACCAGTAGGGACAAAGAACAAAGCTGAAGTTCAAGCTCCATTATGTGGAGTGAGGATGGTGAAACAATCAACAATCTCAAATTTGCACCTAGAAGGGGACTCTCTAATTTTAGTAAATTCTTTAATTAAAGGGGAGGCTATTTCATAGAGACTAAATAAATTTATAAAAATTATTTTAAATGAGATTAAGGAATTTGAAAATTTTCAAGTCACCCACACACTTCGTGAGGGCAATACCGTTGTGAACACTCTATTTAAAGAAACAATATCATTAAATGATATGCAAGGCAAAGAGATTTGAGAGGATTTCTGAGGGTTTAGTTGGCATACAAATATGCATGTGTGCTCATGTTTTGAAATGACCATGGTATGAGATGGGTGATTTAAGGACCATTATTTTGATAGAGATCATTTCAAAGCAAGGTTGGTAGAAAGTGATTAGATGAATTAAGGGGTTCTGAGAGCTGGTTCTATGTGGAGAAAATGGAGGCCAATTTATCACTTACTTCTCCAAAGCAACAACTGGCCTTCCCTAGCAAAATCATTGAAAAGAGGTTATGCAACATTTTTAAGCATGAAGAACATGTCTTCATCCAAAATCTCAAAACATTGCTTGGGGAGGATTCAATGCAGTCAGATTTTAGGTTTCGTACCAATGTGGACATAGTCTCGATGGTGGTTGTTTAGGGTTTGGAGTTGGGGACAAAGGAGGAATTGGAATGGGTAATTCGTGCCTACATTCTGGAGGCATACCTCTTTGGTTTTAATTCATTATTGGTGAGAGAAATTTCAAGGAAAGGCTTGTGCATGAATGCTAGTGAAGGTATTTGCATGGGGGAAGAGAATACATAATTCAAACCCTTCATTTTGTGGAGGGATGGAGAAAATAGGGAAGAGTGGCGAGAGTGCGTTATCAAGGAGTTGTTGAGAAAGATACCATGAGGAATACACAACAAGAGGTTGAAGACCACTTTTGAAAGGTGTTGGTGAAGGATGATCATCACATCATGAGATGTGAAAAGATGGACATGCATGAAGGTACTAGTCAAGTTGAACAAAATGAGAAGAATGCATCTATATTTCAAGGTCATGAACTTGGACATATTGTGCATGTGGAAGACAACAAGGAAATTGATGAATTCATTTTTACAAGCATAATAGAGGATTTTCACTTTAGTATTGATGATAATTCTCCCAAATCTAAAGTTGGTGAACAACATGATGAAGCAAGTAGTATAGCCATATTTTCACTTGGATTGCAAAAGGAAACTCATTCCACTCAGTATGAGGTTGTGGTTGAGGAATCATTTAGTAAAGGCAATGCAAGTGATAAGAGGTCAGAGTTTGTTCCTGAACATGAAGATATAGTTGAAAGTGAGGTTGAAGATGCATTAGTAGTTGAGCAAGGGCAGTCCAAATTCATTGATCCACTTTGGAGCAACAATATCTATGATTTATTTGAGGAGGTATGTGAATTTTTTCATCTTTTTCAAGGAGAAGTGCATCAAGTTATGGTACAATTATTCATGCTTCAATTGGTTGTGGCTTCTTATGATCATGCAAGGCATTGCAAGCTGTCAAGGAAAGGCAACTACTTTGGTGAGCCCATGAATGGTTTTATTTAGGAGGGTTGCACAAGTCTGCGTCTTGTTTTTCAGTCAATTTGCTTTGCATCAATCATATCATCTTTCTTTCCATCTATGTCTTTATTTCTTGAATCTGTAGCCTAATGGATGATAAAGGCACTTAGAGTTATGGATTCTTCTCCATTCAATCCTTCCAGTGATCAAAGGAAGTCCCCAATTAGAGCTAGTTGTCTCAATTTTAGAATTTTCAAAAGTAGACAACTCCTACAAATTTTTACTCAAAATTCATAGTTTTCTTCTCTAAGGCATGTTTTACAAGGTTTAAAATTTGTGTTTGTTAATGTCAAATCATCAGTGGGTGTGTTTGTCATCGTTGTCCAACTTTTGGTTGGTTTTTGTTTTCATTTTCCTAGTTTTTTGTGCAATTTCGGGTTTTGAGTTCCTCTCTGCAAGTAGGAACTTTTTGTTGTCATTGCAAGTAGGAACTTTTTGCTATCATTGTAAGTAGGAACTTTTTTTGGTCACTGCAAGTGAATGAACCTTACTTGTAATCGAGTTCTAGAAACCCAATTACAAGTCAGCGCATTGTTATAAAGTTTGTTTTACTTGTAATCAGGTTTCTAGGAACCGATTACAAGTATGTTTTATAAAAGAAAAATGAAATGCATATTGCACTTGGAATCGAGGTTCCAAGACCCAATTTCAAGCCACCATTGTGTGATCATTTCAATGTGCTTACTTGCAATTGGGTTTCAAAATCCCAATTGCAAGTTTGTGTCTACCTTGCAAACCTTTCACACTTGCAATTGGGTTTCAAAACCCCGATTGCAAGTTGGTTCCTTTTGTGCAAGCATGTTTTTTAAGCTCATTGCCTTCATATTTCCCTTGCACTTGCAATCAGGGTTCCAAGACCCGATTGCAAAGCCAATATTTCATGAGTGTTTTGATATATTTCACTTGCAATCGGGTCTTGAAATGTCGATTGCAAGTTTATTCCTACCTTGCAATCTTACTTCATCTCATAATTGCAATCAGGGTTCCAAGATCTGATTGCAAGCTAATGCCAACCATACAAGAATGCTTACTTGCATTCGGTTCTTCAAGACCCGATTAATTCTCATTAATTCGCACTCCATCCCATAGAGAACTCATACATCCACATTTCTTAAATACAAGTTAGACCATCAAAAATCTAATTGAGGGTCGACTAGAAACATAGTAAACAATATTGCACAAATTATCTAGCCAGACCAAAAATACCCAAAGCGGTCCTCCTCAAGGGAAAGAGGGAACCTAAATCCATCACAATACATTCTTCCAAGATGAATCCAACAAACTGCACATGCTAACACATCCTCCAAAGTCGACGAAAAATGTAAGGTGTAGATAAACAATAAAACTCAACAACCAATCGGCCAGAAAACATCTTCCAATGTAAAATACGTAACATGAATCTCCACGCACCATGGTAAGAACCATAATAATCATCTAACATAACTCCTAAAGCATATCCGAATAAAAAAGTATGATCCAAATAAGATAATCCAATTGGGCATACTAAGAAACATAACATACCAAGCACATACCAACATAAGTCACTTGCGAAACAAAAACATCATCTAAGAATTAACCCGAGACACTACACAAACTAAAAAAACATGTCCATCAAACCACAACACAAGATTCTACAAATCTGGATGCCACTAAGCAATTTTTGAACCATTCTGATAAACACTTTCACTATCAGAACACAACAATGACAAAGTTCTTCAATTCCTAAACTAGAGAACATAATGATACAACATATTCAAAACCTCAAAACATAATCTTCACCATATCGATGCATTAAAAACTCTTTCCTGCATATTGAACTTTCCACAATTGTAACTTCTCAAATAAGCTCCACAAACAAAAACACAAGACAAAGAAATATGATTCAAGATCAACAACAACACCAGACAGAGAAACTTGCAACAATACAAGAACATATCCAAACTAGACTCTATCCTGAACACTAAGTTTGGCATCAATGACAACACAACTTAGATATCCAACAATCAAATAAGATTTCCAACAATTAATTTTCGTCCATTAAACACTTGTAGTTGAGTGGCTATAAGAAAACGCCAAGATGTAGCAATGAATTATCCTTATATAATTTTAATCCAATTCTTGATTCTAGAACTAAAACATCATTGAGAAGAATATAATTTTCTTCATCTAAAGGTGAATTTTTGTTGGTCTTTCCCTATGTTTTTTCTTCAAACAATCTTTCAAATATAGAGAGTACTTAATTTATTTGATGTATCTTTATTTTTCTTGTAATTGATGTCTTCTTGCTCAATAGAAAAAAAATGGATCATCACTTTGCTATATGAGTTCATGTGATTCATTGTCTTCTTTATAGAACATATAATACAATTATGATTTACTTCTACACTAATGAACAATCCATTTTCATCATATAACTTGAGCAATATATATAAATTAGATAGAACATCCAACTCGTCTCCATGATTTGCTAGTGATTGGGCAAAAATGGCCTCTTAAGAATATGTAACATCCCATTATTTTTGAGTTATTAAAATAATACAATGATAAATATTTGTGTTAATTAATTGAGATTATTTATCAATATTTAATTTGAGATAGTGTTGTATTGATTATGTGATTACATAATTTGATTATGAACATGTATTGTGTACATGTATGATGATATGAACACACATACTTATGAAAACATAAATAATTTTGAAATATAAATGTTTCTTTTATGCATATTGAAAATAAACGACTACAACATGAATAATAACTTATACATATATGTGTATGTGTTTGATAAAATATATACACACACATGTATACCATTATACAACAAAGAGACTAGAATTGTTGCTTAACATAATTAAGGAATCAATATTAAAGATGTCATAAGGATCAATGCTTGCAAAGTGTTAAAGGAAGTATTCTTAGCCTTACCATGACTGATGGTTGAATCATATATATACTCACTTTCGAATACAATATTATGTACAACCAATATCACCCATGATAATAGTAGGCTGTACCTATTTTGGCTCCAAAAATGGTACGCTTTCTGCATAATAGGAAGGCAAGTCGAAAATAATAGATCTTGATAGAGCTTGACAGAAATAGTCTACTATTTTTCGGCTGTCCGTATAACACGAAGGTTAATCCGCCATTTTAAAACTAGATTAGCCACGTCTGATAACAATAACCATTTCTTTTAATGGGCTTAATGGAGGATAACCAATACTTTCAAACATTTATTATGAAAGATGAGAATTATCAATATTTAGTTGTTTCTAAATAGTGCCTTCCTTAGGCGGCAGAAAGGCAAGGAGATCTTTGTAAGTCCTCTCGAAATGAGCAATCAAAACCTGAAAAACGCCTAAGGGCGGGCAAGCGAAAAGAATAGACCTGCTTCTTCCATTACAGTATATACGGAGAGGGAAATTGGAGTGGGGTAGTGCAAGAAGAAGAAGGAGAACAGTAAATAGTCTTGGGTGTTTTAGTAGAAATTTAGCATTCAATACAGTACTTTTGGCTCAAAGCAAAACCCTCGAGGAGCAGTTAGAAAGAGTCTAGTTCTTTGCTATAAAAGGGCAGTGAAACCATTCAATTAGAGGCTTTACTGGCTCACTATTTGAGTGTGACCATCTGCTACATCTCATCATGTTAATTATGGGTAGCTTGGACAGCTATTCGTCCTGATCCAGAAATAGCAGCATTAGGTATGGGTAGTATGGACAGTTGTTCGTCCTGACCCAGAAATTGGAAAATGGTTGTTTTTGTCAGATCCTATTGTTAGGATAAAAAAATTTGCTATTTAATAGTGGCTCTTTTTAGGTGACACCTCATAGCCAAAATTAGTTATTGGTTATTGAGTTGTCTTAATCTCAGCCATTGGTTTGAATTAATCTCGGCCGTTGGTTTTCCAACAGAGTAGTATAAAAAGGGGTCATGGGTCATTTGGAAAATATGAAGTTTGAGAATTATTTGCAGAGTTAGCAAATAGTCTTCCAGTGTTAGCAAGGGGCGCAGTGATAGCGTTGGGGATAAGAATATTAGCGGGAGAAATTGGGAGATTGTCGGAGTTCTGCCAGTGAGAGGCAAGGAATTTTGTATCTCTTAATTTGTTGAAGTTAATATATTTCTCATCTGCAGTACTGGTTTTCCCTTTGGGGTTTTTCCAGGGACAATTGTCCGGAAATATTGTGTCATTGTGTTACATATTTCTTTCCGCCTATTTTTAATTTGTGAAGTTGTAGTTGTGTTATTTTCCAATATTTGTTGATCAAATAATCTATTAAAGATAGGAGGTTAATAATCAGTAACTGCAATAGAATTTTCACACATCATCAATCGACCTCATAAATCTGAAGAATGACTGAGGTAAAACATTCATAACTAATATCTTATTGTTCTAAGTACATGGACTCCACATAGACATTTATACATTTATATTCAACTGTGAAGTAATGAGTCTGGTCAATGTGAATGGTCATGTGATCATTGAACTTCACATTCCCAACATTAATCCGTAGGCATATTAATTCATCTATTTTATTTCCAATAATCAAAACTCTCTTCTTATATATTCTGAATTGCTTTTCAATAGTTATTCAAGTATTTGATAATGCTCAACTTCATGCATAGTCTAGGAAGCATAGGCATTACATCAAATCATAGATTTAGTCTTGAAATATCATTATGACTATCAAATATATAGTTGTTTTGTTAATAGATAGAGAGCACTCTATTAAATTTACTTGTATTTATCAAGAAGTTCTTGTCTTTAGGTTTTGGTTTCAACAGTATCTCACATGTAGATCCACCATACATTATGACTCTATGCAATTACCTTAATTCCAAATGGTCCGCCTGTTGAGCATAAGGGTTGTGAAACTTAGCCATATAGACCTATTTCAAAATAGAATAAGTCTGAAGTCCTAAAGATTTTAAGTCAAATACTATAAAGGATTTTAGATAGACATCTAGAATAGTCATTCACTATAGATAGAATACAATTATATATGAATGGAAGTGTGGAAGTTTGATTAAAATTAGAAATGTTCATGTTGTTATTATAAATAGATATGTGTATATAAATATAAATTTATAATTGAAAAATAATAGCAAAGTTGAATTTGTTATACAATAAGATTATCTTCAAGTTTAATTGTAAGTATGAATTAGCATGTATTTTAAATTAATAGAGTGTATTTTTTGTGACAATATCTATGTTTATATATATACATAGTTTTCTTAGATAATTTTGTCTTTGTTATCATATCAATTTAAATTATCTTGGACATTTTATTATATCATTGATGATATCGTATCATTAAATGAACCATTGTAAATAAGTGTTATTAAAGATAACATTTTGGCTCATAAACAACCTCTAAGATTTTGAAGACATACTTAACTTATAACTTGTCAGATCTACTAAGGGATTCAAAAATTCAAATTGTACGAAACCTCACCTATCCAATCTAGATGACTTACCACACGAATGACACTCTAAAACCTTAGAATATGACCAAGATCCTACTAAAAACTACAATACATGTTATAGTTAAAAGTTTGTTGATGCTACTAGAACACATACAAAGAATATATAAGGGTTGTCATGAAGGCTATTTATAAAGACAAATAGCCTTGGTTTTTAAAGTTTAGTAACAGTTTTGCCTCAACCATAGAATTTTCCGAAGGGCGTTGACACAAATGACAAATGAACGTGATTTTGAATTGTTCGTATTGATAATCAACTCCTTGTCATGCTATTTAGACATCTATTATTCCCATGATCATCCATTCCTCACTTGTCACATGATTTACTTGATTTAGTTGCCCCACAAATGATATAGTTGTAGAACCATTTTGTCTTCAAAAGGCCTTATCATGCATCGATGCCTTAATTCTTACTTTTTATCAGTCAAACAACTGCAGTTGCAGACAGAGAAGACAGCACTTAGTAACGAAAGTGTACGGATGTTATTGCTTTTGCAACTAGTATCCTTTTGTTCAACTAAGTGTGAACTTTTGTTGGTTTTGTCCTATGTTTGTTCTTCAAGCAATCCTTTGAATATAGAGAATAATTCATTTGATGTATCATTATCATTGGTGTAATCGATGCCTTCTTGCACTTAATAGGAAAAACAGATCATCACTTTGTGTTATGAGTGCATTTAAAACATTGTCTTGTTTAAAGAACATATAATACACTAAGGTAGTTCCTTCTATACTTGAAATGAAACCTTGGTTGTATTAGACCAATTAACAATCCGTCTTCATTATAGAATTTGAGCTCAATGTTTATAAAGTTGACAAAAATCCTACTCCTCTCCATGATTTGCTAGTGATTGGTCAAAGATGGGCTCTTAAGAATATGACTCAATTGGTGGATCCTTATATAGATTCCCTTCATATACATTCTTACCTCTAATTCCATGAGGACATGTAGCCATTAAACACTCAACTATGTAATTATATTCTCTTTTAGAAAAAATAAGTTTATTTTTAATATGTTCTACACAAAATCATCGTTGACCTCATCTCAAAAATGTTGAAGGTTATAAAAAACTATTGATGGTTTGACTTGGAAAAATACATGAGTTGCCACATGTGATGTATCTCCAAAGATTTTATACAATCACGGTCAATTCTATTGTGGAAAGAAAAACAAATATTCATGTTATTATTAGGAGGTTCCTTTAAAGCATTTATTGTCTTAGTTTTCTTCAACTCTAAAGGAAAATTCTTTGAGAAAAAAAAAACTAATGCTTAACTCTAGACTATAAACAATACACATAGTTACACACACTTTAGAATATTCTCTTGTGGGGTTCACATAAAATAAAAAACTAAAATAAAAATTTACCCTAATCTTTATTTAATGTCAAAATGAGTAGAAGACAAAAGATTCATTTCTCACAAATAGTGCTTTTTAACATTTGAAAACTTGTAACCAAATGAAACAATTAAATTGGAAAGAGTAGATATTTCCTTATTGTCTAAAATCAAATATAAATAATTTTGCATACAAAAAATTCAAACAAAGGAAGGACTACTAACACACACTTAAACAAAGCAAGATTTACCAACACACACTTAAACAAAGCACGATTTCACAAATCAAACATCTACAAGAGATGAATGTAAAGCTACAACTAAGATGAATCACAATGTTAGCACAAGCCCTACATTGTGTTTAAATTTTAATTCAATCAACAAAATTCAACTTAATAAGCACATGAAATTTAATGAAATTCATATTTTACACTTGAATGACAATTTATGTTTCTTAAACACAACTTCAACTATCATTAAGTGTATATGTGCTTGAAATATTTATTTACATGTTATAAAGAATATTTGATTTTAGGGATGAAATTTAATAATTATTTATTTTAAAAATGATATTTTAAAGCAACCCTTAATAGATACAATAATAATGGAACATAAAGGACTTTAAAATAAAATTAAACCAAACAAATAATAAAATAACTTCTAACTAAAGTAACCTAAAAATATGCCTTCCGTTGTTTGTCTAGAAATAGAACCACCAAAAATACACATTGTTAAAAATAACATTTTGGCACATAAAAATCCATCAAGATTTTGAAGATGATACTTGCCTTGCAACTTAGATTTTTTGAAGAGTCTTAATGTAAACCCTTGAGATAATGAAGACACCAGTTTCCCAACTTCTCATTAGATTTACTAAAGAATTCCAAAATCCAAAATGTCATGAGACCTCACCTATCCAATCTTGATGCCTTGAATACTCAATTCTACTTTTCTTTGTGAAAGTAGCAAGAACTTAGAATTCTAAATCCTAGATATTTCATTATTGAACAAAAATTTACGAAACATATAGTCACCTAGTTGATACAGCTAAAACTTTTAAAATGTGATCATAATTTTATTTATACATGTACATGATTGAAAGTTTGTTAACGATACATGAGCATTGATGACAAACAAAACCATTTATATTTGACAAATGATATTTTATAGTTATTATTTGGAAATGAAACACCAAGATATAACCTTAATTCTCAACCCTAAAATATCTATCATAAACAATTTAAAACACTTGGTGTAACTAGCTTGTAAGCTAGTGAAATTCCTACAAATAAAGATTTGTCATTAGTTTACAAAATTATTACCACCTCTTGAAAATCCTAGAGTTCAATTGATAAAACTAGGATAGCAAAGGAGAAACACTAACTAAAATTTCATTGTGTCTGCCATTTGAAACACCTAAGCTATGCAATTTTTATATGGTTGTTGATACAAATAATGAATAAGCCTGATTTTGAGTTTATGCTAGCATTTAACTCCATGTGCATGATTTAGCCATAATTTGAGCCAATTTTCTCATACTCTCACAATTTTTTGTTTTGCATTGCTCCAAAACGTTATGGTTCTTTGATATCTTTATCACGACCATCTGTTTCTCCATTTTCTACATCATTTAGTTCATTTTTGTCCATGATGTATTAATGCTCAATCATACGATTTTTTCTCCTTGGTTACTTGCCTTTTGTTTGTCATGTAATTTTGTGGCCTTTGTCATCTTGAATGTTTTAGTTGCATAATTTAGTTGATACTAGCATTTAACCAATGCCCAAGTATGTGGATTGGGTTGGGCTTAACTGACACACTCTAAGCATTGAATTAGGTAGTTGGTCCCACAACACCTTTCCCTTTCTGTTTATGAATTTTCTTTAACTGTTCCAATTCACTTTTCCATCCAATATTTTTTATATATTAGTGTTAGAATACTTTATATATTTATAAATTTATTAAATTTCTAATCACTATTTTATATATCTTCATATATTTTTTAACTCAAATTTAATTATTAAGAGATGAGATAAATATAATATAGTAAATTATGCGAGTAAAGTAAAATAATTTTTAAAGTGAAAAAATATATTTCTTAGGTAAATAAAAATTACTCCTTCAAATGATGGATGGAAAAAGGAACGAGAACAGTTAAGGAAAACACATAAACGAAATGGGAAGGGTGTTGTGGGCTCGACCACCTAAGTTAGTGCATAGAGTGTGTTGGTTAATCCTAGGTTGTGGATTGTTTGATTATGCAACCAAACTGTGCTTCCATTATGTATTTTTATGTGCTATCGCTAAAACATTTTATTGATGCCCATGTTAATGTTGCTTGCTATCACTTGACTCCTAAAGATGCGATTTCAATGTGTTCACAACACAAATGATAGTTCGAGATCCATTTTATCTTCAAAAGGTCTTATAGTCATTTATAATGGCTTAATTGTTACTTTTTCTTAGTCCAACATGTACCACTGCTAATGAACAAAATGTCATGATGGAAAACAACAACACTTGCAGGCAAATAAGACAACATTTAGAAACACAAGTGTAGGAATACTTATTCATGTACAACCAAAAAAATTATATTTATAAAACATGGGGAAAATGAGGTCCAAACAATGAGTTTGTAAGGTTGCAATGATTGACTTTATTTAGGGATCATGGGATAGATCATGAGACATGCTTAGGTTATAGGAGAATCTCAAATTTTCTAGATTAAACCATCAAAATATGTGTATTAAAGTCAAAGATTATTTTAAACATTCAAATATATTAATAAATTTACCCAATCTGATAAAAATTTGACTAAAAAACTACATCACAAATAAGGGAAACACAACATGACAAGATATACATAGGATTAAAAATCACCTAGATTTATGAATAAACACCATGAAACAAATTGGCTAGATAACCATTTGTATATTGAGAGAAGTAGCAACCATTTTGTTTGAAAGTGGGGCCCAAGAGTAGCAAATCACATCCTTGAAGTCTTTGCAAAATATCTACTAAGATTCATAGCTAGGAAGATAAGAGTGATCATGTAGGGAAAATTTAAGCAAAAACTTATAAATGTAATATAATTCAAAGATATTTTTCTTCCTTGTTGAAATTTATCTCCATCTATTGATGATACTTTGGTTCTTTTTGAAGATATCTCACAAAATCCTATAATTGAAACACATCTTTAGTAATCATGGGTAAGTGCACAAAGATGGTGGTCAAAAAGGGGGGTATAAGTGGACACTTTTTTTTAGAAATCAGGTGAACCTGATCTTGGAGGCAAAATTTGAAAGTCATCCACTCAAGATATGGAGATAATCAAAGAACAAATATTGTAGTACTCTGAATCTAGTTTCCAAACTACTAAACTTTTTCAAAATTGGATAATATAAAGGGGGTCAAACCCTCGCGCATGAAAAAAAAACCCTGATTTTTTCTAAAAAACATAACATAGTGTCTGACGTGCGCATCAAAAAAGTCATAGTTAGATTTAGTATTTTGACAAATCCTTTGGTAGAAAGATAGTTAAGAGTGAGCACTAGAAGTTGTGTATTTGTTTTGTAATTTTTTGTTGAGTATTTTTCTTTTTATGATTTTTCCAATCGAACACATCCTGAAAAATTAGGTCCTTGTTCGTTCGTGAAGCATAACTTGCACTAAAAATATCAAAAAATACATTTTTTTTTTAAATTGTAAATAATCAAGTGCACTACAATAATATATAATTTTTTTAAAATTTGGATAAGTAGATCAAAAGTTATTAAAAATGGTACATGTATGTCTGTGAGAACTATTGAGACACTGGTAAAAGAAATTCAATAATAACGTTATTGTTGTTCAAATTTTAAAAAAATTATATGGTTAGAAAGCTCAGAAGATGAGTGAAAATATGGTGGCAATTTTAGAAATACCCACTTGATGAAGTGTAAACCTGATGATGACAAAGTTGAGAAACCAAGTTGATAAAATAAAACACATCAAAAAGGAGGGAAATGGAGGGAAATCAAACTTCCAACTCGTAGCTTTGTCATCCAAGCCTATTTCCAAGCCTAAACAACCAAAAGTGTGTATGGGGTACCTATGGTATAAGAAGCGCGTACGCGCTGTCTTTACTATAAACAACGCGTACTTGCTACTTTTGTTTAAAATTTGGGAGTGTGTATAATATGATATTGTATATATAATATGTGTATATAAATATAATATATATATATGTCTATATATAATAATATATAATATGTAATATATAGTATATTAAGTATATATACACACACATATGTGTATTGTCTCCCTCTCTCCCCCTCTCAAGCGTGTACAGGGTCTCTCTCTCTCTCTCTCCATACCCCATCCCTCTCTCTCTTCTTCTCTCCCTCCCCACTCTTTCTCTCTCCCTACCCCCTTTATCTCCCTTATTTTATATTGTTGTAGTGCAATTAGGTCTGACATGTAGTGGTCACTATTTGGATGAACAGTAGACCTAATAATCCCAAGGTCCACAGCTTGAGCTCGAGAGGATATGCTTTCCTTGATAGACTTAGCATTTAACTCAGTGTAAAAAATCCATTGTGTGTCATCCCCCCCCCCTCTCTCTCTCTCTCTCCCTTCCTCCATACCCCATCCCTCTCTCTCTTCTTCTCTCCCTACCCACTCTTTCTCTCTCCCTCTCTCCCCTTCTCCCTTCCTCCATACCCCATCCCTCTCTCTCTTCTTCTCTCCCTACCCACTCTTTCTCTCTCCCTCTCCCCCTCTCTCTCTCTCTCTCCCTCTCCCTCTCTCCCCCTCTCCCCCTCTCCCTCTCCCTCCCTCCCTTTTCCTTCACATTTTATTTACTACAAATAACGTGTACGGGGTACTGAGCCTGTTAGTTTGCTTCCCTACCATAACATTTTTAAGGCGTAGAAGCGCGCAGACGGTAATTATGAGTTCTAAGTGCGTACAGGGTGAAAAAAAATATTTTTTGGCTTGCCAACATTTTAGGGACTAACAGCATGTACGTAGTACTTAGACATAGTTTTATTTGCCCAAGAGCGTCAACGACCTCAAAATAAGTTTTTGAGGTCGTTGAAGGCCCCACTGCAATTGTGTCTGCACTTCTATCACTATTTTATACATATAAGTAAGTGATTTTTTTTTTTTTTGGATGATTTCAAATGATTGAATTGTTGTTCTTATTAGTTTTGTCAATATTAATGTGATTGTTTAATAATTTTGATTCAAAAAAATAATGATAAGATGCATATTTATGGTTATTTGATTGTTTATGAACTTTTGTTTACATATATATGTAATATGATTCTATTTAGAACAATCGATATCAACCATGGGAAAGAACAAGCGAGGAACGATGGAAAACCGAGAGGCTGAAAAGGAAAGACAAAGGCAGGTATGTGCAAGATCATGGTGTGCCAAAACAGGCCCTTAAGTGGCAATGAAATTTGAGAAAATCAAAGTTATGCAACTTGACATGAAAATTTGAATAAGTTGTGAACATTATTTTTACAATATGTAAGAAGAGAATATATAGAAAATTGAATGTAGTTTCTAAGCTAATAGTTGTTTTTTGGAAAAAAAAAATCCTGTTTGATGAAAATTTCAAATTTCAATGTAGTGGTACTAAAATTTCAGGAAAAAAAAAAGAAGTAGACGTATGTCTGACCACCCTAATCACAATCAAATCATAATATTTTTTTATAATATTTGTAATATAAGTATTAGACTCATGTCCAGATGTGACACATTTTTTTAAATTTTTAATAAAGTAAATAATTATTTATGAATTTTTTACTACAACTTTTCAGAAATTCAGAAACTCCTACGTATGACCACCTTAACTTGGTCAAAACCTTATGAATTTTTATTTTTTTTCCCTATAGTAGACGAAGCATAGGATGTGATGCATGTTTTGGATTCAAAAAATGTTATACCATTTTGAAAGTTATGAGTGTTTTTCAATCAGGAATATTATCAAAATTCAATTAGAAAATAAATAATAATTATTTATTAAAGTCAAAATAAGACAAGCCTTATATTGTTGGAAAGCTGAGAATGTCCTTAAAAAACCCTTTTCGTTTTATCAATTTTGGCTACAAAAAAAGTCGTCAGCCACCAGTGTAAAGTCTGGAAAATCAAGGAATACTGAAAAAAATGTTTTTTCAGTTGACTTTCCAGGCTTGTCACTTCCAAGCCAAATACCAAAGCATTCCTGAGCCGAAATTTGAAATTTGAAAATTTAACTACAAAAATTGGATATCCGATTTTAATAAGTAAATTCTCTAACTAAATTTGCCCATAATTAATCTAATGTTTATTAATATATTAATATATTAATTTATAAATAAATTAGTATATGATATTAGGGAGAGGGAGAGGGAGAGGGGGGAGAGAGAGAGAGAGAGAGAGAGAGAGAGAGAGAGAGAGAGAGAGAGAGAAGAAGAGGGGGAGAGAGATTAGGGGAGAGAGAAATTAAGACACCATAGGACCCAAAGCGACCCAATATGGTGTCATAACGGGTCTTATGGTGTCCTAAGGGGTCATAAGGGTTCATGGGACACCATATGACCCCTAAGGACAATATACGACCCCTTATGACACCATATGGTGTTGTTAGGGGTCATATGGTGTCCATAGGGGTCATATGGTGTCCTAAGGGGTCGTAGGACACAATATGACCCAAAGTGACCCAATATGGTGTCATTAGGGGTCATATGGTGTCCTAAGGGGTCATATGATGTCTTAAAGGGGTCGTATGATAGAATATGACCCACTAGGACACACTATGACCCATAACGACCACATATGGTGTCTTAAGGGATCATATGGTGTCCTAAGGGGTCATAGGAAACCATATGACCCCCATGGACACCATAGGACCCCTTATGACACCATATGGTGTCGTTAGGGGTCATATGGTGTCCTAAGGGGTTATAGGACATAATATGACCCCTTAAGATACCATAGGACCCAAAGCAACCCAATATGGTGTCATAACGGGTCATATGGTGTCCTAAGGGGTCATAAGGGTTCATGGGACACCATATGACCCCTAAGGACAACATACGACCCCTTATGACACCATATGGTGTCGTTAGGGGTCATATGGTGTCCATAGGGGTCATATGGTGTCCCAGGACACCATATGAACCCTATGGACACCATATGGATATCATATGACCCCTTAAGCCACCAAATTGTGTTGTTATGGGTCATATTGTGTCCTAAGGGGTTGTAGGACACAATATGACCCCTTAGGACACCATATGACCCAAAGAGACCCAATATGGTGTCATTAGGGGTCATATGGTGTCCTAAAGGGTCATATGATGTCTTAAAGGGGTCATATGACACAATATGACCCACTAGGACACAATATGACCCATAACGACCAAATATGGTGTCTTAAGGGGTCATATGGTGTCCTAAAGGGTTGTAGGACACCATATGACCCTTATGGACACCATAGGACCCCTTATGACACCATATGGTGTTGTTATGGGTCATATGGTGTCCTAAGGGGTCATAGGACATAATATGACCCCTTAGGACACCATAGGACCCAAAGCAACCCAATATGGTGTCATAACAGGTCGTATGGTGTCCTAAGGGGTCATAAGGGTTCATGGGACACCATATGACCCCTAAGAATAACATACAACCCCTTATGACACCATATGGTGTCGTTAGGGGTCATATGGTGTCCTAGGACACCATAGGACCCCTTAAGACACCAAATTATATCGTTATGGGTCATATGGTGTCCTAAGGGGTCGTAGGATACAATATGACCCAAATCGACCCAATATGGTTTCATTAAGGATCATATGGTGTCCTAAGGGGTCATATGATGTCTTAAAGGGGTCATATGACACAATATGATCCACTAGGACATAATATGACCCATAACGACCAAATATGGTGTCTTAAGGGGTCATATGGTGTCCCAAGGGGTCGTAGGACACCATATGACCCGTATGGACACCATAGGACCCCTTATGACACCATATGGTGTTGTTAAGGGTCATATGGTGTCCTAAGAGGTCGTAGGACATAATATGACCCCTTAGGACACCATAGGACCCAAAGCGACCCAATATGGTGTCATAACGAGTTGTATGGTGTCCTAAGGGGTCATAAGGGTTCATGGGACACCATATGACCCCTAAGAAAAATATATGACCCCTTATGAAACCATATGGTGTCGCTAGGGGTCATATGGTGTCCATAGGGGTCATATGGTGTCTTAGGACATCATATAACCCCTTAAGACACCAAATTATGTCGTTATGGGTCATATACTATCCTAAGGGGTCGTAGGACACAATATGACCTAAAGAGACCCAATATGGTGTCATTAGGGGTCATATGGTTTCCTAAGGGGTCATATTTTGTCTTAAAGGGGTCATATGACACAATATGACCCACTAGGACACAATATGACCCATAACAACCAAATATGGTGTCTTAAGGGGTCATATGGTGTCCTAAGGGGTCGTAGGACACTATATGACCCTTTTGGACACCATAGGACCCCTTATGACACCATATGGTGTCGTTAGGGGTCATATGGTGTCCTAAGGGGTCGTAGGACATAATGTGACCCCTTAGGACACCATAGGACCCAAAGCAACCCAATATGGTGTCATAACAGGTTGTATGGTGTCCTAAGGGGTCATAAGGGTTCATGGAACACCATATGACACCTAAGGACAACATACGACCCCTTAGGACACCATATGGTGTCGTTAGGGGTCATATGGTGTCCTAGGACACCATATGACCCCTTAAGACACCAAATTGTGTCGTTATGTGTCATATGGTGTCCTAAGGGGTCGTAGGACACAATATGACCCCTTAGGACACCATATGACCCAAAGAGACCCAATATGGTGTCATTAGGGGTCATATGGTGTCCTAAGGGGTCATATGATGTCTTAAAGGGGTCATATGACACAATATGACCCACTAGGACACAATATGACCCATAACAACCAATATGGTGTCTTAAGGGGTCATATGGTGTCCTAAGGGGTCATAGGACACCATAGGACCCCTTATGACACCATATGGTGTCGTTAGGGGTCATATGGTGTCCTAAGGGGTCGTAGGACATAATATGACCCCTTACGACATAGTCTCTCTCTCTCTCTCTCTCTAAAATATGAGTAATAAAATCCGATATCGGATTTAATCGGATATCCGATTTCTGCCATTGCCATTAATGTGGCAGTTCAGTAAAAAAAAGGTGGCAACAGGAAAGGATTTTGGGACCACAAATTCATACATTAAAATCAGATATCCAATAAAATCCAATTTTATTGGATATCCGATTTTTGTACATAAAAAAGAGCCTTGTGGGCCATTTTGTGGATTCCAATGGCCCATAGTCTACATATTCTATTTTTTGTCGATGATCACGGGTTTTTAGACAGGTTGAGACAAATTTGTGCTTTTGGGAGATTCTTAAAGTCAAATCTTACATTGTCAATCATGTAGGAGCATCTGTGTGGAGGGAAATGGGGAGTAGTAGTCGTCGGAAGTCTAAACGCAAAAGAAAACTTTCAAATGATCAAATTGAAGTGTATAGAGAAAGATATAGAGAATGTCATAGGAGGAGAAGACAAGGTATGTTAAATATTGCTAATGTTACTTCAAGTGAAGAGGAAATTGAATTTGAAAATGTGCCACAAGTTATTGAAAATGAAAATGTTGAAAATGTTGAAAGTGATAATGAAAATTCTCAACATGTGGAAAATTTTGACATAGGAGGTGAAAATGTGGAAAAAATTGACATTGAAGGTGGAATTGCTCAACCAAGTGAACCATATGTAACACATAATTACTTTAAAAATGAATACCCTCTCATGGATGAAAGACAAATTCCAAATCCAAGACCTTCAAGAACCCCAAAATGGTTATTTGAAATCGATGAGAACATTATTGCGAATCTTGAAGGCAAGAGGTCAACAAGAACTGTTTGGTTGTGGGCTACACAACTTTTCAACCAAAATTTTAGCAATAAGACATTGACTGAGCAATGCCAACTCTTTGTTCAATTACTAAATATGATAAAGATGAGACCATTGCTAAACAAATTGAAGATTCGTATGAACAAGAAGATGGAGAGAAATTCTATTATTGCAAAAAATCTATTTGACGCTCTCAATTCTATTGGAAAGAATACCAAAGAAAGAGATAAGAGAGCCACTCGAAGAGTAATTACAACCTCCTTAGTAAGCCATCAATTGAGGAAGGCTCGTCAAATGAGACAAACTTGTGTTGATTTTAACATAAACCATAAAACTTTGGATAGAGCACTTGCACGAAGACAAAGACTTGACAACCCACTTCAACAAGATACATGGGCTTTTGGTGGGAGGCTTCCACGTGTTGATAGAAAGTTGAATGACAATGTGAAGGAGGAGATTCAACAATTTTGGCACTCTAATTCTAGAGTGTCACCCAATGTAAAGGACGTTTTGAAATTAAGAATCGACAACTGAGACCACACACCACATCCCAAACATTTCTTGGAATCAAGCCAAACAATGTTGTACAAAATTTTTTGTGAAGTACATCCAAATTTGCAAATATCACAAAGGACCTTTGAATCTTTGAAACCATTTTATTGTGTTCCTCTTAAGATTCACAATACTTGTTGTTGCAAGTACCATGTGGAGTTTTCAACGTACCATGAACTTTTATGTCATATTCATTCTACAATGCATACTAATGAGATGTTGCAGGAGTGTGGTGCAATGCTATTTTTGAGATCATCAAGAGACTTGCAAGATCTATTTTTATGCCCTAGAGATGATGACTACTATTTCTATAGAAATGATTGTTTGAATGAGAAATGCTTAGAATGTGGTGGGTTGTCAAAGTTTGTTTCATGTTTTCATGAGGGCAGCGAACACGAGTTTGGAAAGAATTATGTTGAGAAAAAAAGATATGAGACAGTGAAATATACTTTGAAGAGTGGAGGTGAAGGTTCTAGATGCAAATTAGTCTCAAGAGAAGTGAGTATTGCTGATTTTATTTTGGATTTTAAGGAAAATATTTTCTACAAGTATGCAAGGCACACCCATAGGTCTCAGTGGTTGGATCAATAGTTCAGGATGTGTAAGAACTCTTTCCCGATTAGCACTATTGTATCGGTGGTTGATTTTGTAGAGAACTATACATTGCAACCACAGAATGAGGTACAGTCTTAGTACTACAATTCAGTCCAGATTGCTATTTTTGTTCACATTACATATAGACATGCTCCTGATAGTACAGAAGAGGACAGGAAGATAATCAGGGAGTATCATTTTTATACGAGTGATGATAGATCACACTCCTCCGAGTATGTGCAACATTCTTTCGACAATTTTTTTGAGTTCTTGCATGAGAAAGATATTACAATTGACTGACATATAATATGGTTAGATAACAGTACAGGTCAATTCAACAATGCCCGTATGTTTTATTGGTTGAGTAGAATGCATGTAGAGAGGCGTATACCTCATATTTGGTGTTTTTTTGAGGCAGGGCATGGGAAGGGAGAGCATGATGGAGAAGATGCATGTTTGAAGAGAGCTCTAGTTAAGGAGCAATTGAGGATTTCAGGTGCAAATTTCTCTGATGCACGTTCTATTGTTCATTGGTGTAGTTCAGCATCGTCACATGGAGGTACTCTTGATTCAGCAGTGACCAGATTCTTTTGGTTGGTTGAGGAGGGAAGAATGGGAGATAGATTGGATTGTCAAACAATTAAATATTCTTCAAAGATGCATTCATTTCTCAGCTTAGATGCAAGTACATGGACCATTTGGACACGAGCGTTGGCTTATTTTTGTCAGAGTTGTGTTCAGTGTGATTGGGACCAGTGCGAGTCAAGTGAGTGGTTTGATATGTGGGTTCCCCACTATCTAACTCCTTTATCTCAAACAATATCCTTGTCAAATGATGACATGGAAAGTTCACTTGAGTATGACCGTCTATCAGATCTTGTACAACCAGGACATGTTTTTGCAATTTTTGCACCGCAAGGGAATGAAGAGAGATCATAATATTGGTTGGCATTATGTGTACAGGGAAAACAAAAGCTAACACAACTAGTGACAAATGATGACGGGTTCATGTATCCTATAGGTTCAGTTATTGTTGTGGGAACTTGGTTGCGAACATACATGATTAGAAAGAATGGCATACCTGCATTTGAAGACTATGAGAGACACAAAACCATTATAATGTATTCATACCTTATTATAGCTACAAATTTCAAGTTGTTGAAGCATAAAGCAAAACCGAAGACCAAAGAGCTATGGACAGTGACTACTGCTGATCATGAAAAAATACTGGATACTCTTAAGCAAAGAGATGACCCTTCAGGCACACTTGAGTAGTAGGTCTTTAATGGTGCCTTATTTTTTTTATCATGCATTTCATTTCAAACAATGATCATTAAACCTTAATGTTCAAGTTTGTTACGCGTATATTAAGGATGTGTTGAAAATGCAGGTCTATTGATGAACGTTTGTTTTTGGCAACACGGTTTTTGCATGCACATAGCGGGTACACTCGATATAATCGGAAGGGACGTATTTTTGCAACACGACTTATTATCATGCATTTGATGAGATTTACAATTTTGTTATTAAAGAACACTATCTGACATTTTTTGATGATATAATTATCGCAAAACCTTTATGCTCATGCAGGTCTTTTTTGATGATATACAACAGTATCACATTATGATTTTTGCGTCAACATAGTGGGTTCTGTTGATTTAATTCAAAGGGACGTATTTTTGTGGTATATAATCCCACCTTTTCATTTATTATCATGCATTTCAATTGAAGTGATTATCATAAAGCCTTTATGTTCATCCATGCATTTTATGTGTAGACTAACAATTCTTAAAAATACAGGTTCATGCTAGATCATTCGTCGTTGACAAGACCCTCTCTTGGTGATGGTACATATTCCTTTGTGCATTAATGAGATAAAATTTTGTGCATAAACATTAAGTCAAGTGAATGCATTGCTATTTAGAAATGACCATATCTACCATCGTCTTTAACTGTGTAGAGAAATGCAGTGAGAAGGGCTTTAATCAACATGCGTCTTTCTTCAAAGTTATGCTTGTATACTTTGCAGAGAAACTGGTAAGTTTTGTAATTATACAATCTTATACGTCTTAAAAATGTTTCAAATGATCTATTTATAATTTTCCAAACTAATTTGTATTAAGTTTTATAATTTGTTTCTTGTAGCACATCCATTCCGCATAAAGAGGTTACTTATTTTGTTCTTCATTTATATGCAGGCATTGTTGTACGTAAGATTTTCTCTTAGGACATGAGGATGTCTGATGCAGATGAAGTGGGATGTTGTATTTGTATATGGATGTGAATTGATGTAACATTGTTATGATGATATACAATGTCCATGAGCAAATTGGTTTAGTTATATTGATGATATACAATGTATCTGTACATGAGTACATTGGTGTAGTTGTATTGATAATGAAAAAAAAAATCATGTTTGCATATCCCTTCATGGATGTCACATGCAAGTGTAATGGTAATTATGTGTATACAATACATGGAAATATTGATGATCATTATGTGTCTATAGTGTAATGCTTGTTTATCTATAATTTTAGCACTTAGGGCGCTCAAGGGACGACGTCGATAGGGTATGACCCCAAGCGTTTGACTGAGTGGGGGGACAAAATAGGAGCATGCATAGGATAATAATGCCTAACTAGACATGTCGGAGTTGATGGTTCATCATTGCAATGAGCAGAACGAGAAATTGGTCATGCGACAACATTGGATTGAGTGAGACTAACGATTTTTTTCGCCAACCGAAAAATTGCTGCCCTAATAAAACCGTAGGGCAACTTGAAAAAATGAGATAGGATTTTGTAGGGACCCCTCTCATGGCCCCGTAGGTTCAAAGGGATTATTTGCAGGTGCCACAGATTTTGAGTTAGGGCCCTTCAAAGTTTGACAATTTTTAGCACGTAGGGCGCTCAAGGGACGACGCCGGTAGGGTATGACCTCGACCGCTCTGTTGAACAATATATTTGAAATAAAAAATCTACCCAAAGGCGTGAGAGCTAAAAAGATCATCGACCAAAAATATCATGTCGAGCATCTCGGAAGGAGTTTCACCGAAAGAATAGTTTCATTGAAATAAAGCATAAAGTATAAAACAATAAAGATGTCTTCGGCAGAATATCCCTTTCGGTAAATGAAAGAGGCCGCTCATCGATATTCCAGTTTCATCGAAAAGTGAAAGGCTAACAAAATGTGAAGTCGAGGAAATACAATTGCCGAAGAGACTTAAAAACATTCATCGAAAAGCAAATCTCATCGATAACATTATATCGATAAAAACAGAGGGGTTTCATCGATAAAAGAAGGACATCGAAGAAAAAGGATTTTCAGAGGGCTTGCATGAACTTTCACCGAAGAATAGAACTCATCGAAATATGATTTCGATGAAACTCACGAATGACTCATCGAAAGAAATTTCATCGAAGAAAGGATGATTTCGAGGAGACTAGAAAATGGTTTTTCAACATGGGCCATCGCCGATAAGGTGATATCGAGGAAAGTGAACTTTCAATGAAAGGTCAAAGTGTTCAGCCGAAGGTAAGGGTTTCATCGAAAACTCGATTCACGATCATTTCAGTTGAACAGTACTTTCCGCAAAGGAATTAAAGGCTCAAGTGGAGGATGTCACATCTGCAATTAAGTTTAAACATTTGAATACCCGTTATGAATGCAGAGACATTAACTGTTGCACAAGTTGCCCATACAATCACAGCTGAATTGATCAAAGTTTCATAAGAACCAGATTGATGCCAAAAGACGGAAAATTGCAAGGAGTTTGCTGAAGTTCGTAAAGGACAGACAGAAGAGCTTGACAATTCTCCAAGTAAGTGTGATTTCTCGTATTGATTGAAATTATGGAACCTTCTTCTTCTTCTAAAAAGAGTAGAAAAAGGAAGGAATTAAACCCTGAAGAGAAGCCCAAATGACAGAAAAAGGAGGGTAGAGCTTTAACTCAGGATTTGCTAGACCAGTGCCCGACATCCAGTGTGAGGTCCAAAAAAATCAAGAGTGAAGAGGAAGGGTTGGAAGATAGATTCGAACATCTAGGAGACATATGGACTGAAATCAGAGGACATGAGTTGTTCTTATTTGGTTACAAGAGAAGGGATGCTCCTGAGCCCGTAAGTAACCTGTGGAAGAAAAACTTAGGGAAATTGGTAGTTCCGAATGTATTTGTGGATGTCGAATTAATGAAAGCTCTAGTAGATTGTTATGATCCAAAAACCAAAACCATATGTGATCATAAATGGCCAGTGCCTTCTTTGTTGTTTGGGCTCTCGCGAAGGAATTAAAAGCTCGAATGGAGGAATGGCAGAGTGAACTTATAAGCGTCAAGGATCGGGCTCTGTCAAGATTGGATCGAAGCAAAGACATGGCCCCTACCATCAACCAAGTGATACTCGAATGCCTTTCACATGAGAAGAATTAAAAAAATAGAGTATCAAGATCAAGACTTTTAAAGAGGATGATTATATTCATCATTTAGGGATTCTTAATCTCTTTTTTCTTAAGTTTGTTAGGAATGTTCAAATTGACATTTAGTATTTCGAAAAGACACGTCTTTTCATAGATAACTTTTTCTCTCATATATATATGAGAGAGGTTTCTTGTAATATTTTTTTTCAAGAGATATCATAGGAACAAGACAGTAATGTATGACAGCCTGTAAGTTTTCTGTTATACGAATTTTGATGGAATACATAATATGATCAGTCGTTTTTTCTTTGCATATGTGCTGTGGATTATTTCATTTTGTTATTGGCAGTCGCTTGTGATATTATCTAAAGGAGATAAGGTTATTCATATTCTTTGAGTGAGATTTATGTTGTATGTTATAAGGTTGAAATAAAAGTTTTGCTTGCGAATTGTAATTGTTCTTTGCAGTGCTTACTTGGATGGTCCCTTAAAGGTAGGGTTAAATTCATTCAAGCAACTTATGATATAGGCATTCAATTGATCTCATAAGAAATAGTAACTGACAGATCCATAAAGGGGTGGGTTTAAAAACTGTCTCACAAGTTCGCACAGTAAGTCCTAAGAAAATATAAAGAATCTGTAGCCCAAACAGCAAAGAAGGCACTGGCCATTTATAAATTACACTTATCACCATATTCATCATATGTTATTTTAAAGCAATAGGAGTAATTGAGTAGGAAACATAGAGTAGGTTGGCAGTAGTGTATACATAGATCGAATAGCTTCTACAACAACAATCTTGAACTCATCTGCTATATCTCCATCCTAGGAACTTATGCCATTCTGAAATAGGAGGAAACCAGATCAAGATACTTAATCTGCTATAAAAGGCACTGGTCATTGAAAATAACTAGTGAATAGGTATACCCGCCTAGGTCCTGCAGAGCCTAAAGTGAGAGAGTTAGTAACCAAATAGGTTCACTCTATAAGTTGGCCAAGTCAATTGGAGGGTTTAATCATAAGAGTTGGCATTTCCTTAGAACCTATCCAATATGTTGATTTGAGACCCAACACGCTCGACCAAGTGGGGGGGGGAAATAGGAGCATGCATAGGGTAATAATGCCTAACTGGACATGTCATAGTTGACGGTTCGTCATCGCGACGAGCTGAATGAGAAATTGGCCACGTGACAACATTCGATTGAGTGAGACTGACGATTTTTTCGCTAACCAAAAAATTGCTGCCCTAATAAAACCATAGGGCAAATTGAAAAACCGAGATAGGATTTTGTAGGCAGCCCTCTCATGGCCCCGTAAGTTCAAATGGATCATTCATAGGTGCCATAGATTCCGAGTTAGGGCCTGTCAAAGTTTGACAATTTTTAGCACTTAGGGCGCTCAAGGGACGACGTCGGTAGGGTATGACCCCGAGCATTCGACCGAGTGGGGGGGAAAAATAGGAGCATTCATATGGTAATAATGCCTAACTGGACATGTCAGAGCTGATGATTCATCATCACAACGAGCTGGACGAGAAATTGGCCACGCGACAACATTCAATTGAGTGAGACTAACGATTTTTTTGCCAAACAAAAAATTGCTGCCCTAATAAAACCATAGGGCAACTTGTAAAACTGAGATAGGATTTTGTAGGGACCCCTCTCATAGCCCCATAGGTTCAAGTGGATCATTTGCAGGTGCCACGGATTCCAAGTTAGGGCCCATCAAATTTTGAATTTTTTTAGCACTTAGGGCGCTCAAGGGACGACGCCGGTAGGGTATGACCCCGAGCGTTGGACTGAGTTGGAGGGGAAAATAGGAGCATGCATAGGGTAATAATGCCTAAATGGACATGTTAGAGCTGATGGTTTGTCATCGTGATGATCAGAATGAGAAATTGGCCACGTGACAACATTGGATTGAGTGACACTGACGATTTTTTTGCCAACCAAAAAATTGCTGCCCTAATAAAACCGTGGGGAAAATTGAAAAACTGAGATAGGCTTTTGTAGGGAACCCTCTCGTGGCCCCGTAGGTTCAAAGGGATTATTCACAGGTGCCACGGATTCTGAGTTAGGGCCCATCAAAGTTTGATAATTTTTAGCACTTAGGGCGCTTAAGGGACGATGTTGGTAGGGTATGACCCCGACCGTTCGACCGAGTGGGGGGGGGGGAATAGGAGCATGTATAGGGTAATAATGCCTAACTAGACATATCGGAGCTAACAGTTTGTCATCGCAATGAGCTGAATGAGCAATTGGCCACGTGACAACATTCGATTGAGTGAGACTGACGGTTGTTTTGCCAACCAAAAAATTGATGCCCTAATAAAATCGTAGGGCAAATTGAAAAACCGAGATAGGCTTTTGTAGGGACCCCTCTCATGGCCTTGTAGGTTCAAATGGATCATTCATAGGTACCATGGATTCTGAGTTAGGGCCCATCAAATTTTGACAATTTTTAGCACTTAGGGTGCTCAAGGGATGATGTTGGTAGGGTATGACCCCCGAGCGTTCGACTGAGTGGGGGGGGAAATAGGAGCATGCATAGGGTAATAATGCCTAACTAGACATGTCAGAGTTGACGGTTCATCTTTGCAACGAGCTGAATGAGAAATTGGCCATGCGACAACATTCGATTGAGTGAGTGGCAATTTTTTCGCCAACCGAAAAATTGCTACCCTAATAAAACCCCGAGCGTTCGATCGAGGTGGGGGGAAAAATAGGACCATGCATAGGGTAATAATGAATTGTATCAAGTATTGTTCATTAAATGAATTGTATTGTTCATGAATTGTATTGTTGATTAAAAGAATTGTATTGTTTATTAAATGAATTGTATTGTATTGTTCATTAAATGAATTATATTGTTCATTATACAAACAACACTTATGATGAAATGAAATGAATTGTATTGTTCATTAAATAACCATTATTAACCATTGTTAATTATTGGAATGAAGATTAAAGATTTCCATGATAACACCACGCATAGATGAACAACAATTTATATGAACTTCTATATATATAAAAATGTCAAATGATTACAAATGTATGTCCATACACAAATATGGCATAAACACCAACTGAAATAAAATGTATGTCTAAATATGTGAATGTATGTCCATATACAAAATATACATGCCAACTAGACATGTAAGCATCCCAAAACTATCAATAACATCCTAAGCTGCTGATGGGTCATCAAAATCAATCCTCTTCGCCACACTGCTCGGCTCTGAAGGATCCTGCAAAAGAAAAACAAACCACGATTAATATTAGTTATATTATATAATTCACATTCGAAAAGTTAACATAAAAATGAACTATAATTGAACTATTCATGTTTACCTCATCTCCACATTTTCTCTTCGACTTTGTAGGACTCTTGATGTATGTCTTTGGTAGAGGAGGTATGTTTTGAATATTTTCATACTCAACCTACATATGTTCAGAAACATGACATTGATACAAGTTAGCATATAATTGTCACTGATAATAACAAATTATATCTACTAATCACAAAATAAAATAAACACACATCTACTCAAGGCATCTGTTCTTCTTCTTCTTCTTCTTCTTCTTCTTCTTCTTCTTCATCTTCAAGTATACTGGGTGTAGTCATCAAGGATGTGAAGCCAAGAATTCTCTGTATATACACAACAAGTATATGAAACTATCAATCTATGTCTAGACGTGTATAATCACTATAAGTTATTTAAACTATTCATTCAATCATATTTGCATTCAATTACCTTTCCCTTGTCTCCAACTGCACTACCAAATCCTAAATGACACTGCCCTGCACTCATGTTGCTTGTGCCCTACAAGAGTAAAATAAGATATACATGCAAGTTACTACATAATCTAATTAATACCAATATAAATGATGATCATGTATGTACAATAAAATACAAACAACTAGGTGCAATAATATATGTACTGTCAAGCTATCAAGGCCAAATAAAATGGCCAACAAGGTGCCCTCCTGAATCTGTCTCAACTCCTCCTCGGCCATCAACTGTTAAATAGACCATGTAAATAAAAATTAGTACTTAATATTATCTAGATTATAAATATTCATTTAAAATATAACATGAACTGTGAAACTACAAATCTTACCACTACATCATCAATGTATGATGACGGTGCCTCCTCGCCTCTAGCATGTGAGGACTCCCCAGGATATCCTCCAGTTTGTGTAATAATATCTGGTGCATCATGCATCTCATGCACCTCATGCACCTCATAATCTGCACTATCCGCAGGAGGATCAATGGGTTGTCCAACTGGACCCAAGCATACGTGCCCACACATGACACAACTATGGGGCACACATATGTGTGGAGCCGAGGATGACATGTCAGTGCCACCGGATGCACCACTACCATCAAAAGTAGGCTGAGCTACTGACCCAACCTGAGAAACCAAAAGGCTACTCAAAGAGTGAATAGTCGATATGATCTGTGAAGCCGCCTCACAAATGATTTCAAGATGCTGCACTGCAAGTGGGGGATCAACAAGAGGAGGGGGAACATATGGGCCTTGGACTACTCTGATTGCCCCAGGTCTATTTTGGGTCATACCTAAACCTACACACTGGAAAGGTTGGATGTCAAAGTAGTTAACATGTTTGCATAAAACAAACTCAGCATACAATTTTTTTATGAAATAGAAGGGGACATCAAAATTGTTGTTGGGTGGTTTGTCGAAAACCATCCACCAACGATTCCAAAATTTTTTCACAATACCATCATTTGTGCACCATTTAATAGAAAGTTTTGTTTTTTTGGGATCTACGGGTTGACCAGTGCGGGGGTTCACAAACAATGAGGAGATAGCGGCTTTGGATATCTTGAGATCCTTGATATCCTTATACGACAAGCCATCTGCATATTTTTCCCTCATAGAATCTCGCCACAAAAGGGCCACATTGTGCTCCTCAGTAATGGTTTCCATACTCTTTATGATTGACGTGAGAGGATCAAACATTGGGTTTAGACGAGGGATCCTACGATATACAATGAATTTAGTTAACAAATTTAAACAATTTGGTATTTGATTTAAAAAAACCTAGTTTTCATGAAAAAAATCATATTTTCAATGAAAAATCAAATAAACATTAACAAAAAATACAAAAAATGAATGAAAATGATTGAAAACAATAAAATTCTTACCTTTCAGTCTATTTTTTAGCAAATTTTGACCAAAACACTGGATATCGGATTTTTATAAAATCGCGCAGCTCGTGAGTTAAAAATGACTCACGAGCTATCACTGTCGAAATATATTTGTCTCAAAAAATCAAATATCCGCTTTTTATACTTCAATTATTTTAAAATAACATATATAATATAATAATATATTATATATTATATATTATATAATACATATTGTATTATATTATAAAATATAATTATATATTATATAATATATAATATAATATAATAATATATTATATAATACATAATATTATATTATATTATATATTATATAATATATATAATATAATATATAATATAATAATATATTATATAATACGTATTATATAATATATTATTATATTATATAATTATATAATATATTATTACATTATATATATTATATATTATATAATATGTAATATATAATATTACATTATATATTATATAATATATTTTTAATTTAAAATTACAAATAAAAAACGGATATCCGATTTGCATAGGTAATTACCAGGCCAAGGTGTACTGACACCCAGGCCAAGCAAAAGATCAACATGGATTTTCGCATTTTTAGGCGAGTGGAGAAGGCTATTTTTTTCACATCGCCACTTTCTGGCCCCCCATGATCCTGCACTAACCCAGGTAGCATATGAAGAAATTATGTGACATAAGAACAATGGGACAAGAAGGCATGTCATCCTCAACATCTCAATTCGATTTACCAAACGAACATAATGCACCTAATGCAATTGAAGAAGAGACCACATTGAATAATCAATTAAATGATGAACATACACCTTCTATATTTGATGAATTGGATGTACACAATGCACTGATGTTAACACCTCCTAGAATCATTCGTAGGAAACCAAAGTATCTAATTGACATTGACGAGAATATATTGAAGCCAATGCCCGATAAAATGAATGAACGAACTTGTAGGAGAATGGTTAAAAGAATATGGTAAAACTATTTGAAAACTTAAATCAAACCGCAAGATGTCACTTAATTGTTCAAATGATTAAAAATTTGAATTTTAGAGAGACAATGAAAATTCTAGGCCTAAAATCATCTGAAAGTAACAGCGGAAGAACTATTGTGAGAAATCTATTTGATGCATATCAAGCTATTGGTTCAAAATCACGTACTAAAGATTCTAATGTTACTCGACGTGTCATTACATCAACCATAATGAGCAAGAAAATAAAAAAAGATCGTTTGATAACCAAAACAAGTAAGTCATTAAACGTTAGTAGAACAACATTAAGTAAAGCATTACAAAGGCGATAAAAAATAGAGGAACATAACAATAATTCTCTTTGGGCATTCTCGGGTAGACTACCATGCAACGCCAAGGTTGTTGTTCATGCACTAAGAACATTAATTGAAATTTTTTTGGCATGACAACACAACAGTTTCGCCCAACCAAAGAGATGTTGTTAGAAGGTGAATCGGGTGTACAAATCATGAGCCACATGCCAAACACTATTTGGATATGACTCAAACAAAATTTTATGAAAGATTCCTTGAAAAGTTTCCTCAAATAAGAATTTCTCAAATATTTTTTGAAATGGCAAAACCTTTTTATATTAAGATTAATCATGTACGCACCACATGTTGTTGTAGGATTCATATTGAATTTTCCATGCACCATGATATTTTTTGTCATACTTGTTCTACTTTGTATACTAATGATGTTTTGTAGGAATGCAATATACAAGCACCTCCTAAGTCGGTAAGAGAATTTATTTCAAGTGTGCTATGTAATAGACATGATGGTTGCATTTATTATAAGATGCCTTGTTTGGAAGGTTCTTGTGCTAAATGTGGTGGTTTGCAACATTTACCAAGATGTGTACATTTGGAGAGCACACATGAAATTGGTAGGAAACTAGTTTCTTTTGGAAAATACAAGACAGTCACATATGGAGTTAAAGATGGAAAAGATTTGAAGACATGTGAGCTTGTGAAAAATGATATATGTGTAGCTGAATTTATGAAAATGTTTCAAGAGAAACTAGTTTATGAGTACATGTAATGCATAAACATAGAGCTTGATGGTTAGATGAGAAATTCAAGTTATGTAAGGACACATTTCCTGTTGGCACCATTGCCTCTATCGTTGATTTTGCTAAAAATTATACACTACAACCTCAAAATGAAGTGCAATTTATGTATTATCATTCTACACAAGTTTCTATTTTTGTACACATAACATTCATGTATGCAGATGATATCATAGAGGAGGATAGAAAGGTTGTAAGAGAGTATCACTTCTACATAAGTGATGATCGTACTCATTCATCGGAGTTTGTACAAGGATGCTTTAAAGTTTTCTATGAAAATCTAAAGGAAAGAAACATTCAATACAACTGACACTTAATATGGTCAGATAATTGCACCGCACAATTCAAGAATGCAAGGATGCATATGACAAGCGATGTACAACATTTTTGGAATTTCACTAAGGTTGGACATGGTAAGGGAGAGCACGATGGTGCAAGATCATATGTAAAAAGATCCTTAGCTAGAGAAGGTGGTGTTCAATTGATGGATGCAAAAATAATTGTGCGATGGTGTAACTCTACGATGGGTCCAAGTAATCCAAATACATCAATGGTTCATAGATATTTTTTGTTGATCATTGAATCTAACATTGAAAACTATCTAGATTATTGTATAGTTGCAGGATCGAGTAACATGCACTCATTTATGAGTTCAAACGCAAGTTCACTATTAATTTATACGAGACAGATGGTATGTTTTTTCTCTTCATGCATGTATTATGGGAAGAATGTGAATCACAAGAGTGGGTTGACAAATGGTCTTGTAGACCATTGGTTCCCATTGATACATATCAAATTCCCAAAGCACTACAATTGATCTATATGGAGACATCAGTGGATTTTGACCATGTATCCGACCTAGTGGATTTAGGTGATTTTTTGAGTAAATTTTTTTGCAAGTATTATTTTTGGTTTATTTTGTTGTACATCACACTTTATTTTTGGTATTAATTATCACTTTATAAAATGCAAGTCATGTGTATGCAGTTGTTGCAGAAGAGAACAATGAAGAAGGAACATGTTACTATTTGTGTCGTTGTGTTGAGCCTAAAAGAAAATTGCCAACCACAATCATTGACGAAGAGGGTATTGAGTACCCAATAGGGTTTGTTGTCATGACAAGAACATGGCTTAGGAGATACCCTATCAATAATTCTGATGTTTTGTTGTTTGAGGAATTTGAAACACACAGACATATTCTTCATTTCTCTAACCTTGTTGTTGCAACTAATATTCATGTGATGAAGTATTGTGGTAGACCTCATAACAAGATTTTATGGAAAGTTCATGAATCTGACCATGAGGCAATACTTGACACAATACGAGTTAGAGTCGATCTTGAAGGCTCACTTGATTGATTCTACGGTTCAGAGTAGAATGATTTTGAGAATTTTGTATATATCGTCGACGAATTGTTCTATATTCATTTTTTGTATATATAAATGCCCATGAGCTGATTTGTACATGTTTAGGGGCATAATTTTGTATATTTAAATGGCAATGAGCTGATTTGTACATATTTAGATGCCAAATTTTATATATTAAAATGGTGATGAGTTGAATCACACATATTGTAATGCCAAATTTTGTATAAAAACCCATGAGATGATTTGTAAGACATTTTTTGGTATATTGAAATAGCCAAGAGCTAATTTGACCATATTTAGAGGCAAATTTTTGAATAATATGTGACAATGTTTTGTGACTATTTTTTGTGACTATATTTTGAGTTTATGTGATGTGATAAGGTCAATAATGACCATTATTGATAAGGTCAATCATGAGCATTCTTGATTCTTGTATAATCATGGATAATTATTTGTGTCATTATTGGGTCATAGGAGTCATAGATTGAGTCTAGATACAATTTGAGCAAAAATTGTCGTTATTGTCAGAAAAATTGTCAAACAATGTGTACATCACATTGGTAGGGTATGACTCTTGGCGTTCTGGCACTTTGGGATACACAAGAGGAGAATTCCTAGTGTAAACCTGCCCAACCAGAAGCGCTCATGATGTCGGTTTGTGCAAAGGATGAACCGAATCCATTCTAGCCTATCTTGTAACTTTGCATTGCATGCAACTGATGTTTTTTGTAGTAGGCAAAAAATGCTACGAATTGAAAATGGCTCTAAGTCGTCTTAAACCAAGATATGCCATTGTAGAGGAGCCTCACACGACTCCACAGGTTCAAACAGATTGATCATATGTCTCTTGGATTGGAAGAAACTGTCTGTCAAAGTTTGACAATTTTTTGGACTCATGGCACTTGATAGATCGCGTCAGTAGGGTATGACTCTCGACGTTCTGACACTTTGGGATGCATGAGAGGAGAATGCCTAGTGTAAAACTTCCCACCCGGATGCACTCATGATGTCGGTTTGTGCACACAACAAACCAAATCAATTATATCCTATCTTGCAACTTTGCATTGCATGCAACTAACGGTTTTTGCAGCAGGCAAAAAAATGCTACCAATTGAAAATGGCTCTGAATCGTCAAAAACCGAGATAGGACATTGTAGAGGAGCCTCATGCAACCCCATAGGTTCAAACGGATTGATCATATGTGTCCTATATTGGAATAAACAGTGCGTCAAAGTTTGACAATTTTTTGGACTCAATGCACTTAAGAGATCGTGTTGGTAGGGTATGACTCTCAATGTTCCGATGCTTTGGAATGTATGAGAGGAGCATGCCTAGTGTAAAAATGCCCACTTGAACTCACTTGTGATGTCGGTTTATGTACTCGACAAACCGAATCAATTCTACCCTATTTTGCAACTTTGCATTGCATGCAACTGACAGTTTTTGCAACAGGCAAAAAAATGCTACCAATTGAAAATGGCTCTGAGTCGTCAGAAATTGAGATAGGCCATTATAGAGGAGCCTTATAGAGGAGCCTCACGCAACCACATAGGTTCAAATGGATCTATCATATGTGTCTTGGATTGGAAGAAACAATCTGTCAAAGTTTGGCAATTTTTTGGACTTAGGGCACTTGAGAGATCGTGTCGGCAGGGTATGACTCTCAATGTTCCGACACTTTGGGATACATGAGAGGAGAATTCCTAGCGTAAAAATACCCACCCGGACATTCTCGTGATGTCGGTTTGTGCACACGATGAACCGGATCAATTCTGGCCTATCTTGCAACTTTGCATTGCATGCAACTAATGGTTTTTGCAGCAGGCAAAAAAATGCAACCAATTGAAAATGGCTCCGAGTCGTCAGAAACTGAGATAGGCCATTGTAGAGGAGCCTCACACAACCTCATAGGTTTAGAGGGATTGATCATATATGTCTTGGATAGGAAGAAATAGTCTGTCAAAGTTTGACAATTTTTTGGACTCAGGACACTTGAGAGATTGTGTTGGTAGGGTATAACTCTCGATGTTCCAACGCTTTGGGATGCATGAGAGGAGCATGCCTGGCATAAAAATTCCCACTCGGACATGCTCATGATGTCGGTTTATGCACACGATGAACCGAATCAATTCTAGCCTATCTTGCAACTTTGCATTGCATGCAATTGATGGTTTTTGCTGCAAGCGAAAAAATGCTACCAATTAAAAATGGCTCTGAGTCATAAAAAACTGAGATAGGCCATTGTAGAGGATCCTCACATGACCACACAGGTTCAAATGGATCAATCATATGTGTCCTGGATTGAAAGAAATGGTCCGTCAAAGTTTGATAATTTTTTGGATTCAGGGCACTTGAGAGATTGTATCGGTAGGGTATGACTCTCGGCATTCTGACGCTTTGGGATGCATGAGAGGAGCATGCCTAGTGTAAACCTACCCACTTGGACATGCTTGTAATGTCAGTTTGTGCACACGATAAACCAAATCAATTCTACCATATCTTGCAACTCTGACAACTTTGACAACAACTAAGCAACTTTTACATATTTTATCCAAATGAAGCCACACTTTGACAACTTTGACAACTTTGATGACAATTGAGCAACTTTTACATCTTTGATCCAAATGACCCCAAACACGAGAACCAAAATTTGACCATTGCGAGCATGAGGGTGCTCTCGCACCACAAACATATTGTTTTTTATATTCATATTGTCGATTTTTATTGTTTATATTCATATTGTTGATTACCTAGGCAAATATTCATTTAAATTTATAAAAGGGAAGTCACCAAATACATCAAATACACAATAATGAACTGAATACAAGGAGTTCTGTAGGGTTAATTCAATATTTCATAAATTTTATCAAATCATATTCCACGATTGCAAAGTTTTATATCATAGAGTTTTGTTGTTTATATTCTTATTGTTGATTACATAGGCAAATGATCAATTAACTTTATAAAAGGACAGCCACATAATACAATAAATACACAATAATGAACTCAGTACATATTTATATATATAAGGCATGTCAGCCAAGTCAATACAAGTATTACAAAAATGTGGCATATGCCATGTCCAAATCGATATACAATAAAAATATAGAATATATATACATGTATTGGTCATTCTAAGACCACAACTAACACTATATGATCCTAAATTTATGGCGGACCATCAAAATCGAGCCTCTTCGATGCAATATGCGGCTTTGTAGATGGCTACAAAATCACAATTCAAAAGCCAAGTTATAATTATTTTTGTAGAAAATAGTTCACAATTAACAACATAACTATGTATTTAACTATAATTCCTTTGCAATTGAAATGTAGATTACCTCATCGGTTGATCTCGGAGATAATGTCTTTGCTCTCCTCTCCTTGTCACTCTTAGGAGTTTTCTTGAAGACAAACTTAAGAGGATCCTCGTTATGGCCGAACTGCGAAGGGGGCTATTGTAGATTAAATGTACAATTAATACAATGTACTAACATAAATACATTAAAAATACTTCAAAGATATAATATAGAGAACAATGACGTATTGGTGCCTGAGATGCTTCTCCAATGGATTGAGGATGGCTCACCATCGATGGAGAAACTGCCGCTATTACCTATACAAAAAATGATCAAAGATTAAATATAATTAATATAATGATAAGTATTGTAGGTTAAAAATAATTAATGTAATATATCAAACAAAAGTGTATTGGATCCTGAGATGCTTCTCCAATGCACGAAGGAGGGCTCGCCATTGATGAAATAGCTATGGATATTTCCTGTATGAAAAAATTATAAGATTATAATTTATCACAAGTTCACATGTACACGTGCATATAATCATGAAATCAAGAAAATAAAGTAGAGATACACACCTCCACCCTCTCTTGATCCATGGGTGAATCAGGTGCATTCAACAAATCCACATAGCTCAATGGCCATTGTACATGTAAAATAGACAAAAAACACTTATCAATCTACAAATCCCAACTAAGATAATTTCAAAATTTTCAAACAATTGTACAACTAAAAATGTGTTCAATTACCTTCTTCCCACATTTTGGCGTCTTCGAGGAATTATTTTGCTTAGGACGAGGCCTAGAAGCAGAGGGGGTACCCTAAAAAAATAAAATTAACATGAAATATTAGTACAGATAATATAGTAAACATAATTTTAAAATCTAAAATGAAATGACTTGTGTATTCCATCAAAACAATACATAAAAAAGGGTGTACAAAATATGATACCGTATAGCAATGTAGGCCAAAATTGATCGCTGAGAGCGTGATATCATCAATCTGGGACATTTGGTCCCCTGTCAACACCTACAAACCAAAAATTGTACCAAGCATTAAAGATAGTTAGTATATCTTGTATTTTTTTTGAATTCAAAGTGTACTATTCTATTTTAACATGTTACAAAATTTATACCTCAGGCATCGAACTTGCAGTTGTAGTAACTGCGAGAGGGGTATGGGATACCGCTGTTGCATCCTAAAATGCATATTATTTGTATCAATTTAAATCGATGTATAAATGAAAATTCATTTATGTAATTATAAATTTAAAGTGACTTATAAATAAAATTCTATAAATTCAAATCAACACACCCGTGTCTACAGTTGATGGCCAAACAACCTGTCCATCAACTCCTCTGTCAACGCCACATCTTCAACCATGCGGATCTGACATCTACTCCTGCAAATCATGGACGAATGAGATGTGGATCCATCTATAGCAGCCACATCATCCCTCCCTGAGCATATCCCTTTGCAACTGACACACACATGTTGAATGGACTCTCTGTCCCCACCTAAAGCAACTAATGGTTCATCATCCAATACAAGACGGTGTGCTAACTATGTCCTATGTTGGATGATGGAACCAGTCAATGCTATGGCCGCCTGAAGAGTCTATTTCTCCATCGACTCTTTCAGCTCTACTGGGACAACCCGATGCACCTTGGGTTCAGGTGCTAGGGGCAGCGACTCTCCTTAGCTAATTGCCTACGGGCTCCAGGTCTATCTTGGGCAGAGCCGCCACCTCTACCATGGAACTCTCTTATGTCAAAATAGTTTGGCCACACATTTAGGACAAACTCACAGTATACTTTTCTCAAAAAATACAATGGCACCTCATAATTATGTGAGGCCCTACCCCGACTCAGTTTGACATTTTCAGTTATTTGCATATTGAGACTATTTTGGATGCTTTATTTTATGCTTTATGGATTTAGAAACTATATGATTCCATGATTTGGATCACATTGACATATGATGATGCTCTATTTTATGCTTGATGATTATGAAACTTTATATGTTGCTAGAATAGAATTATTTTGAAATGGTGAATGTCATTATTGGAATTGCAGGACTTCATTTTGATGATAGAAAAATGATGCTTATTTTATGAATGGTTCAATTTTAAGAATTATGTTAATTGCTTATGTGAAATCGAATTTAATTGAATGAGATATTGAACTATTGTTGCCAATGTATGAGTGTTTGATGTGCAATGAAATCCATGTATTTAATTATGTATAATTGTGATTATTTGTAATTACTAATGTGTTAATTGAGATGCGCAGGAAAATTATCCATGTGACCATGGAATTTATATGGAGAACCAAACCTAGACCAATGTACGTTTGTTAAGCCAGGAGTTGTCTATTTGGAGAGACAACAACCCGTTTGTAATGTATTTTATTTGTGAAGTGTATGATGCTTGAGTGTTAAAATTGATTTTTATGTATATGTGTAATCCTACAAGAGACAAATTCCATGTGTGATTTTTATATTGTATTTTATTGTGTCACTTGACACATGTGCTGATTAGTGTCATTGATTTTGACTTGTCTCTTGGAGGGAGTTTTGTTTCTACCAAAGCCATTCAAAAACATGAGTGTGGTCCCAAATTTGCCTTGGGTAGGGAGTCTTGGGAGTGGTCAACTTAGGTTTGACCCGTAGGTAAATTTCAGTTGGGTTTCTAAGGGGTTAAATGGACTCCTAGGGTCAGTTTTAGGGCTTTTCCAAAGGTCCAAAGGGTATACCTATGGGTTAGGGTTATTTTGAAACATGTGACTACTCCCATGTGACTGTTTAGTCACCTCAAAAAGTGTTTTTTCCAAGGTGAGTGAAAATTCAACTTAGAAAGTTCCCCCTAGGATAGACAACCTTCCCTTTTGATGTCAAACTCTCTTCCCCATCTTCTCTCACCTTTTCCCTTTCCAGTTTTAGTAATGTGCAAGAGTTTGGGAAGAGCAACCAATGGGAACTCTCACCTCACCCAAGGGGTTGGGAAGTGTGTGAGAGGCCTTCTTAGGCAAGAATTAGAGACTTAGTGAGTAATCACCCACTCTCCATTTTTGGAGATTATGCTTTTGTTTTGAAAATTAGTAGTAGAATAGAATTTTTGGGAAAGGTTGGAGAAAAGTTTGTGTGGAATTGGGCAGCTCATCCCCAACTAAATCTAACATACCTATTGGCAGAATAAGGTTGGTTTTATTTCCTCTTATTTATGTTGTTTATGTAGTTTTGTTGAAGGAAAGAAAAGCTTGTTGAAAGAGATGTGTTTATGTAAATTGTTGTTAAAAAAAAAAAAGAGTGTAAGCTTTCATTTCTATGTTTTTGTTTAGGTGATCTTGTTTTGGGAGTGTCCAAGACCTCCTACTCTTGGGGGAGTAGGATGGTCTTGGGGTGGAAGGAGTATGACAGCCTTGTGTGAGAGGCTCTCCTTATGGAGAGTGATCTCAAGGGTGTCCTTTGTGACCCTTCTTGCATAGCCTTGTGTATGCATTTGGGGGTCATAAGGGGAGAAAATATGGCCTTTGAGCCTTTGGGGGGGCATAAGGTGTGTGGATGTATCTTTTGTTGTATTTTGTATTGCCATGAGGTGGCTTGAAATGTAAAATTTTGGGCTTGCAATCTCCCCAATGGTACTTGGCCCACTTCCACCCGTGGAATGATCATCACAATGTGTGGTGAAAGTGTAGCTTGGGATGGGAAGGTGTATGTTGAGTGTTTTCCTTTATTTGTTGTGGTGTTTGCTTGTTTGTAACCCATCTAGTGCTTGGTTCTCCAAGCTTGGGGGTGGCTTCTAGTAAGCCTAGGCTGGGAGGTGAGCTCTCCATGGTCAAGTTGTGTTTTATTGCAGGTTGCTTGGGATGGGAAAGGAAGGAATAAAGAATGTTGTTGCTGTCTTATGTTGCAGAAAAGTTTAAATGACAAATGTATTTTATATTGTAGTTTGTAAAGAAAAAAAAAAAAGAGCCATTGTTGTATTTATTTTTCAAAAAAAAAAAGAAATATATTCAATGTTGTAGCTTGTATAAAAGAAAAAGGAATGTGAGCTATGTTGTATTTATTTTCAAGAAAAGAAGTATAGTTATTTTATTCATACTACCATGAAAGGAAAAATATTGTTGGGGTTTCAAACCCATTTGTATTCATATTTACTTTGTATCTACCTTTGCTAAAGAAATATATATGTTTTTCCCTATTGGGTTAGTTTTGCAAACAGAAAGGAGATATGTATTAGTTGGCCATTTAAATCTTCATGTTTTACAAAAGAGTGGATGCATTTTTGTGTATTTGGAAAGTAAAAAAAACTAGTTGTTACTACATGTTCTTTTATGTTATTATGCTACTGTAAATAAATAAAACAGTCACTTAATTTCCCATTTAATGTAGAAAATGAAACTTATTATAGTAGTCTATTTCTTTTCAAAAAAAAAAAATTGCATTTAGTCTTAGTTTACTTTGCCTACAAAAAAAAATATCTATATATTAAGTGGCTGTTAGGATGCATTGTAAATGTCAGTTTGCAGAATGTTATTTTTAAACAAAAGAATATTCAACATATGTTACTTCAACCTTATTTAGAAAATAAAAGAATATATTTTCCCCATTATTCAATCTGCAATAAGTAGTAAGAAATTCTTGCATGCATTTAAAAGATACACAAGAAAAATGATCTCTCCAGGCTTGCCCAAATGAGTTCTAAATGGTAATACACAATATATATATATATATATATATATATACACATATATATATATATATATACATATATATATATATATATATACATATATATATATATATATATACATATATATATATATATATATATATATATATATATATATATATATATATTATTCATTATTTTGAAAATCTGTTTTTAAAAATTAAAAAAAACAGTGATGTAAATTACAGATTTATTAACACAAAATAAAGAGGGAGAAAACTGATTATTTGCTAAGTCATTCAAAATATATATATATATATATATATATATATATATATATATATATATATTCTTTATATGTGAAATCTGCCAGTTTCAAAAATAAAACTATATATACATTTCCTTACCTTAATATATATATATATATATATATATAAATATATAAAAAAAAAAATTTAAAAAAAAAGAGAAATTTCGCATTTTATATTAACCCCCCCCAAAAAAGGGGGGTTTTAAAAAAAAACCATTATCGCACTGTATGTAGGGGGCCGCAGCCTTGGGCGGCGGCGCCCATAGTCTGCGGAAGCCCGCAACTGTGGGCGGCGCCGTCCACAGGCTGCAGAACCCGCAGACTGTGGGCGGTGCAGTCCGCAGCCTGCGGGAGCCGCAGACTGTGGGCAGCGCAGTCCGCAGCCTGCGGGAGCCGCAGACTGCGGGCGGCACTGTCCGCAGCCTGCGGTACCCCGCACTGCTGGCACCCCCGCACCGTCTCTCCCTTCCTCCGCTCGACTCTCCTCCCTCCGCCCCGAAAATAAAACAAACCCCAGTTCGGCCCTACGTGCGCCGCCATGGGGAGAAGGAAAAAAAAAGGGGCGGTCCTCCCATGGCCGCCGCCACTTCTTCACCTGCACACACACACTTACAAAATTAAAGGAGATACGCACACACAGCACACACACAAAAAAAAAAGGGTAAGTATGTTTTTACACACAAACCCTAACCCTATTTTCGGGTTAGGGCAAACACATTTAGGTTTTAAACTAAGATGTGTGTGTGTGGGAGTAATAGCAAGAAGGGGGGAAATAATAAAATAAAATAAGAGCTATTCCCCCCCCCCTCTTTCTAGAATATTCTTATAAAAATATATATATACATATACATACCAATATATATGTATATATATATATATATTGTAAAGCGGAAAATCGATCGAACCCTAGTTGCTCTCCCCTCTTCCAACTCCAAGGAGAGAGAAGGGAGGTTGCTAGGGTTGATGGTTTTCACTTGGGAGACTTTACATTCAAAAGAGGGGTTGAAACCCACAAGATCCAATCCCACACAATGCAAGATTGGATGCTAAATGAGTTTCAAGGGTTAAGACAGCAAGGCTACCCTCTTTTGTAAAGAATGTTGATAGAAGAATTAAGCTAGGAATGCATAGAAAGTGAGAAAGATTCGCTTATAAACTGAGATAGGGATATAGGATGAAGCTGCGGACCTGAAATTAGCAGTAAAATGTCGATACGGCGCTGTCCTGCAAATTTGAGCAAAAGTTGACGGGACGATGGCGCCCGGCGTGCACACGGTCCTCTGAAAAATCCGCGAAACGAAGGGGGATCTGTTCGTCTCTGCACAAGGATTCCAGATCTTCAATTTCAGCCGCGTACCTGCAACCTACACACAGAAAAGCGAAGACGATTGGGGGGTTAGGGATTAGGGGTTTGCCTTTAGGTCAAACCCCGGTTTTGGAATTAACCAAGAAATGAGAAATGTTGTAAATGTAAATGTCTATAATGTAAAACAAGTACTAATACCTTGTTGTAAGGATGTTTGTATCCTTATGTGCGAAGGTATAGATGTTGTTGTATGTTGTATGTTGTATGTTGTAGTATGTGATCTCCTCTTCAATGGTTGAATCCTTGTCTTGAATGCAACACTTAGCCTTGAATGGAGACTTGGAATGATCAATTGCTTGAAGGAATGTTTGAATGCTTGAATGTTTGAATATCATTTTCACGCCTTTTCCATCTTACCAAATGAGAGAGGAAAATGTAGTTTATATACTTGCCAATTAGGGTTAATAGACTGATTTTTTCGACCTTAGGCCGACCAGGAAAGATGATTTCCAATTTGCAAACAAAAAGACCCGAAGTCCCATAGGAGATCGGGCCCAAAATAGGGCCAGGGACCAGGGCGGCACCCTGGTCCCACCTCCCGGGACAACAGGGTGCAAAGGAGGTTCAGGCCAGGGTGCTTGAAAATGCAGTTTTTGGTGTCGTGGACAAGTTTCGGGGTCTCCATTCAGGTTCCGTGTTGCGTCGCCATCGTGAAGACCGAAATGCAGTCGAAATTGCAAGTGTCACAATTTTAGGACGCTACATTTAGCCCCCACTTTAGCAGGAGTATGTATGCTCATACTTCCGGTAAAGTACAAGGAAACAACATTGAAAAACTTTCACCACGTCAAGGAGGCAAGACACACCAAGCCCCCAGTGGACTAAGGATCTTACGACTTTGATTGACAAAGTAAAAGGGAAGATCACGAGGGAGAACCATGACTGTCAGTAGTAAGGTTCCCTCACTATGAGTCATGCAAAAGAAATACCAAAAATTTTCAAAGCAAAGCTAAGTTCGCCAAGAAATTTTCAAGTATCCTGAAGGGATAGACGGGGTGTATGCCCCCCTACGTTAAAGCGATCGCACACGCCTCAACAGGGGTGATTGTTTTAACGTAGTGATACACATAAGAAATGAGAAAGGAAAGGAGCACGTTATCGCAAAGATTTAGCCCCCAAGTGTGAGATAAACCCAAGGATAATAGACACAAACACAAAGCACGAGGTGACTTCGCTTTCCTCGGGGTCAGTATGTTGTATGATAGTTCATGTATATATATCATATGTATGTATGTATGCATAATTGTTCTTCATTCCCCAATCAAAGAAGGTCACCTAGAAGAAGGGAACACGTGTCTTTTGAGTCAACATGAGAGAGACCAAAAGATATCTCAATGCTTTGCATCGTCCTCAAGTAGACAACACTAAGGACAACAAATAGAAGAATGAGAATAACATATAGAAGAAGTAACACAAGAGAGGAGGAGAGAATCTGTTATGCTAATGTAACTATTCTAGCACGTCATCTACCCCCCGATCTTGCTGATCAATGTTTCGGGAAGACAGGGAACACGCTAGAGGAGGAACCTCCAACACAGCAGATGGAGCTATCACAAGATCCAAACAAGGGCTATGTTCATGTTCCAAGCCACGTTGTTCTTGTCTAGGAGCTAGGATAAGTGCTTTAGAAAATTCGTTAGATAAATGGTTATCAATATCAACAAATTCATATTCACTATCGGAAGCAAGAGGAGTAACATTTTCATCATGAATAACATTTTCATCTATAGCATCATCAAGATTTATAAAAATAGGGTCTTTAATTCGTACAAGATCAAGACCATCATGCATCTTATGTTTAGGAGATTTTGGAGAAAATGGAATAATGCTTGTTGAAGGTGTTTTTGGAGATTGTAAAGTTTGAGAAGCAGCTGCTTGAGCCCTAAGACGATGCTTTCGTTGGCGTTCACGTGCAGAACGATTTCGTCTAGTCTTAGTAGGAAGTGGAGAAGATTGAGGAGGAGGAATGTTCTCATCCTTATCACTTGGGTGTTTAGGTTGTGGTCTCTTAGGCTGGATAATAGGAGAAGAAGAAGGTCTTTTCTCTCTATAAAAAGAAGGAGGAGGAACTGCTCCATATAAAGGAGGAATATTTGGTTTAGGAAGAAGACCAAGTCCATCATGACGAGGAGGTATAGGTCTACTCTTAGAAGGTTTATTAGGCATAGACATAGTCACATCCATGGGGATGGGTTGGGAATCTTCTTGAGGAAAGAAATTAGTTTTATCTTTCAAAGGAAGAACTTCCTTCTCAAGAACGATAGGAATATCAAGTTTGGGTGTTCTAGGTTCACTTAAAGATAGGATCATATCTATTTTCCACTTTTGATAAGATTTAAAAAGATGATCACTTCGCGGAGGAAGGGATTGGAATTGTTTAGGCCAAAAATAATCAATAGGAACGCTAGAAGTTCTTTCAGCTGGTTTAAAGAGACTATGATTGACAGTAACAACTTCACCATTATGGGGAAATTTCAAACATTTGTGAATAGGAGAAGCAATAGCTTTCATGGAAGATAGCCAAGAATAGCCAAGCTTCACACGAAATTGTTCAGACGAAGGAATAATAGCAAAGTTCACATCAAGGGATTTGTTATGAACTTCAATAGGCAATGTAATAGAACCAATTGCAGGAGAAGAAAATACATCAAATAATTTCACAATCACATCTGTTTTGTCATAAATCACTTGATTCAATTGCAAAGTAAAAAGGAATTCTTCAGTAATAACATTAATCATGCACGAAGGATCAATAAGCACTCCATGGCAAGGTGTATTCTTGACTTTTGCAACTATGTATAAAGGACCATCAGGTGCCCTAATGGTTTCACTAGAATCAAATGTGATGGAAGGTTCTTTAGGGTTTTCTTGCTGCTCTACAAAGTTAATCACATTCAGAGTCATAGACACAAGACCATCAGATGAGAGAGAGGAATCATTAGTCTCAATTGCATTAGAGGTATGAGAAGGTAATGGATCAGTGAAAATCTAAAGATTTTGGTTAGGAGGAGCTACAAATGTATTGCCTTTATCATTCACTCCAGAAACAGAAATAGTATTATTATCAATCAAATCTTGAATTTTACCCTTTAAAGAAAAACATTTTTCAGTATCATGCCCAGGCTGACGATGAAATTGACAAAAAGATTTGTTATCAAAATAAGGTGAATTAATCTTTGTAGGATCAATTTGCCTTATAGGAGGAAGAGTAAGCACATTTTGTTCCAATAACTTATTCATAATACTATGCAATGATTCATTCAAAGGAGTATACTTTCTTTCTTTCTTGAAAAATTTAGAAATAGGAGGCACACCTAATGCTGCATTCACATTGTTGTTGATGATGTTTTCATTGAATTTGATGGAATCTCTGTTCGGTTTAAACTTTCCAAATGGTTGTTGACTGCTATCACCCTTATCACTTGGAGCCATAGGATGTGATTGTTCCATTTGACTCACAGTCAGTTGATAATTGTGAAGAGTTGCACACAACTGTTGGAAAGAAGTAAACTCAGAAAATAGAAGTTTGTCTCGAATATCTTTTTGTAAATTACAAATAAAGATTCTTTGAATATCATTGTCAGGCACTGGAAAAGAAATTTGAGCATACAAATGCTTATATCTACCAATGAAATCAGTCACTTTTTCTTTAACACCTTGTTTACAATGCATTAAATCAATCAAAGTAACTTTAGGACTTATATTGTTTTGAAATTGTTGAATGAAAGCATTTGCAAGTTGTTCGAAAGAAGTAATAGAATAAGAAGGCAACGAGCAATACCATTGTAGGGCTTTGTCTCTTAATGTTCTAGTAAATAGTTTTGCAAGCAACCTTTGGTCATAAGCAAAATCAGTACATATTGTTTGAAAAGTCTTAACATGTGTTAGAGGATCTCCTTTACCATTATAAAGCTCCAAATGCGGGATTTCGACATGTTTAGGAGGGATAGCTCGAACAATGTCAAGAGAAAGTGGGCTCGCAACATCAAATGTGGGCACACTAAACTTAGATTGATTCATAGAGGCAATTTGTTGCTGTAAAGAAGAGACAGTTTGTGCAAGATTGTTAATGGTCGCTTCAATCGAAGAATTCATATTAGATGTGTTAGATTGAGATGGAGGTGTTATGTTATTGAAAGAAGGTAAAGAGTAAGGTGGCGAGACTCTATGATAATTAGTCATAGGAGATGATTGGACAGGAGGAACACTACAAGGAGGAATGGAATGGTTAAATGAATTGCCCCCTTGCGTCATGTTCATTTGTGGAGATATAATAGGGACACTCATTGAAGGAGTGAATGAAGAAATCGGATTGAATGAAGGAAGAGGGTTAATTGAAGGATTGCCCCCATGACTGGTGATCACAGGAGGAATGTCTTGTATAGAAGTAGTCATTATGTTTGATGTAAAGGTAGGTATGCTAGTAATAGGAGTCGTCAAAGGAATAGAATGATTGACTTGAGTAGGAGGTTGTGTAAAACCTAAAGTTTCGGCACAACTCTTCATAGGCATCACATTCGAATCCACAATGTGTGCAATACCACACAAAATATCAATTCCATTCTTGTCACTTTGAAGCATATGTTTTAGACCCTCAATTAAAGGAAGAGCTTGACTATCGGGGTATTCTTGAGACATCCATTGTCGAAAATCGTCAAATTGGTTATCCAATTTCGAAAGTTGTTCTTCAGAAACCTCATGGAGAGCTTCTTCATCATTAGGAGGATTAGAGGAATTACCCATGTCCTCGTTAAAAAGGCTATTCAAATTAGGTTCCATCTCCTCAGTAATTAAACCTCGGAAAGACTTAATTCTACGGCTTCGTCTAACGGGAATAGTGTAAGTAGGGCTTATTGTTGTAAAACTCATGCACTAGAGAGAGAGAGAAAATTTTGATTTTTAGAGGTAGCAATTTTCAGTAAAATCAGCCAATCTTCTGGATTTAAGTTGTTAAATACAATCAGGACAATCTCCCGAAATTTCAGAAAAAATGTCAGGGACCGTGGCGCTCGGAGTGCACACGGTCCCGACAACTTTTTTTGAAATTTGCAGGGATGAAAGTTATGATGATTTTAGAGCTAATCTGAAAAAATTGAGTGATTTTACAATCTGTAGATAGGCCAAATTAAAGTTGCAATCTCGAAATTGAACCCTACCAAGATTGTCAAAAAATGCAAAATTTGAATTTTGAAAAAGAGAGGGAAACTGAAATTTTGAATTTTATGATTTTAGAGGGAATACCAAAAGCAATGCAAGTTTTGAAATTTAAAAGTTGACTCAATTTCACGCAAAATTCAATTTTGAAAGCGGAAATTAAAGTTGTTGTAATTAAGCACTTAATTTCAAAAGTCACAAATTGCAAGAATTTGAATAAAGCACTGAAATTTCGAATGAATGCAAACACACTTTTCAGATTTAGGACAGTAAGAACACAATTTTGACACAAAATTTCAATTTCAATGATTTTTGAATGATTAGAAGCCTTAATCCAAGCAATCACAAGACCAACTTTGACTGTAATTTTGAAAGTGTTAGATTTGGTAAAATCAACCAAAATTCTGGATTTTAGCAGGAAAATATAGTAAAATCTAGCTCCCGAAATTTCGAAAAAAATGTCGGGGACGATGGCGCTCGGAGTGCACACGGTCCTCGCAACTTTTTTCCAAATTTTCAGGGATGAAAGATATTGTGATTTTATTGTGGAATCCAAAGTTACAGCTGATTTGGAGATGTTTTGATCAATGAAATTGTCGGACAAAGGTTGAATCAAGAGGGTTTCAAAAATTAGGGTTTTGACACTTAACCACTTAATTTTCAAAATTAAAGCACAAATATGAATTGATAATTTGTAATAGAAGGGTAGATCTGAAACAAGCATTAACATTTAGACATTTCACAAGCTTAATTACTAAAAAGAAAATTTAGGGTTTTTATGCAATTAACCTCTAAAATTTGCAAAAGATCAAACATGGAAATGTAATTAAGGAAGCAAATTTTCAGATCTAACCATGAATAATCAGAAAGGATGTTCACGTCGGGTTCACCAAAATGTAAAGCGGAAAATCGATCGAACCCTAGTTGCTCTCCCCTCTTCCAACTCCAAGGAGAGAGAAGGGAGGTTGCTAGGGTTGATGGTTTTCACTTGGGAGACTTTACATTCAAAAGAGGGGTTGAAACTCTAATCCCACACAATGCAAGATTGGATGCTAAATGAGTTTCAAGGGTTAAGACAACAAGGCTACCCTCTTTTGTAAAGAATGTTGATAGATGAATTAAGCTAGGAATGCATAGAAAGTGAGAAAGATTCGCTTATAAACTGAGATAGGGATATAGGATGAAGCTGCGGACCTGGAATTAGCAGTAAAATGTCGATATGGCGCTGTCCTGCAAATTTGAGCAAAAGTTGACGGGACGATGGCGCCCGGCGTGCACACGGTCCTCTGAAAAATCCGCGAAATGAAGGGGGATCTGTTCGTCTCTGCACAAGGATTCCAGATCTTCAATTTCAGCCGCGTACCTGCAACCTACACACAGAAAAGCGAAGACGATTGGGGGGTTAGGGATTAGGGGTTTGCCTTTAGGTCAAACCCCGGTTTTGGAATTAACCAAGAAATGAGAAATGTTGTAAATGTAAATGTCTGTAATGTAAAACAAGTACTAATACCTTGTTGTAAGGATGTTTGTATCCTTATGTGCGAAGGTATAGATGTTGTTGTATGTTGTATGTTGTATGTTGTATGTTGTAGTATGTGATCTCCTCTTCAATGGTTGAATCCTTGTCTTGAATGCAACACTTAGCCTTGAATGGAGACTTGGAATGATCAATTGCTTGAAGGAATGTTTGAATGCTTGAATGCTTGAATGTTTGAATATCGTTTTCACACCTTTTCCATCTTACCAAATGAGAGAGGAAAATGTAGTTTATATACTTGCCAATTAGGGTTAATAGACTGATTTTTCCGACCTTAGGCCGACCAGGAAAGATGATTTCCAATTTGCAAACAAAAAGACCCGAAGTCCCATAGGAGACCGGGCCCAAAATAGGGCCAAGGACCAGGGCGTTGGGCGCTCTAGTCCCACCTCCCGGGACAGCAGGGTGCAAAGGAGGTTTAGGCCAGGGTGCTTGAAAATGCAGTTTTTGGTGTCGTGGACAAGTTTCGGGGTCTCCATTCAGGTTCCGTGTTGCGTCGCCATCGTGAAGACCGAAATGCAGTCGAAATTGCAAGTGTCGCAATTTTAGGACGCTATATATATATATATATATATATATATATAATATAAATTTGCTACAGTTGTTGAAATTCAATTAGTTAGTTGTAAGATTAACTAATGCTCTTTTTAATTAGGAAATAAATGTAGGAGCATTGTAAGAGGAAGGTTTTAAAAATTCTTGGGTAGAATAGACCCTTGAAAGAAAAAATAATAATAATAACACAACGATAATTGTAGGGTCAGGTGGCCCATTTAAATTTCAAACTTATAAAGTATTTTAATTTATGGAGTTCTTATTTGATAGGGTTGTTAATTTTAATTAGATCCTTTTTATTTAGACCCTAAGTAATTAAAGGACTAAAGCGAATATTGGACAAATAATTTTAGGGATTATATATTTAGTTTGAGATTAATTGCTAGAGAGTTTAATTTTTTTTTAATAGAAGATTAATGATCACTATTTTGGGTAATTATTAGCTCGCTTATAACTTAGATCATTTATTGCCTCATTAATTTAGTTGCTTGATTTATTTTTTTGAAACATAGTTAAGACCAAACTAGTTTGCATTAATTTAATTAAGTTAGTCGTATTAAGTTAAGTATAAAAATAAAAAAAAATTATTCCGATCGTGCCCAAAAGTTTGGGCGTGACAAATTATTACAAGGTGGATCATCAAAGACCATCCACCACCTCTGCCAAAAAAGTTTCTTCATCTGCACATTGGTACACCAATGTATGGCAAACCTCTTTGCATTAAGAGGTAACAACTAACCAGTTTTAGGATCAACAAATAGGGCACATATTTGTTGTTTACTAATATTTATTTTTTTCACTCCCTCGTATGATAACCCACCAACATAGTATTGATGACACATATCCCTAAAGTTTCCCCATTTTAAAATTTGTGTGGAAATGGCTGTGGCACCACTAGCTAATGTTTTTGGGCTAGTGGCAAGGGATTTATGATGCTCAAGCTCAGATATTTTCAATTTATTAATCAGTCTATTTATTTTAGACGTGTTTTGTCCTAACTGATTAATCAATTTCTCCTGTGTTTCAGGTGTACGGTCAAAAGGAGGAACTGGAGGTCTAACTTGTGGGGTTTGTTTAGGGTTTTCAGGAGGTGCATTTTGTTGTTGTTGTTGTGGACTATCAGAATCTAGTTTTTGAAACAAAAAATAAAAAAACCTAATCAAAATAAATGAAATTAAATTCAAAACATAAAACAAATTGAATAAACGAGAAAGAAAGACAAAAATTAAGAAAAAATAACCTTGATCCATAGCGTTTGGTGGAGAAATGTGGCAGCTTGTTCATGGTTTCATGGAGAAAAAGGAGGAAAATATGCCATGGTCACGAGGAAAATAAGACCCAGTCCTTTAAAAAAAATAAAAATGACAGGTACCACATACACGGTTTTTTAGGGCTTATAAGCGCGTACGCGCTCACTTTCCTAAAAATAGTGCGTACGCGCTCACTTTCCTAAAAACAAAACGTATGTCCTCACTTTCCTAAAAAAAGTGTGTGCGTGGTATCTTTCTTTAGGCTCAGGAACAACAGACCTAAACGCGTACACGATGATATCAAATTTTAGTACCACGTACGCGTTGCTTGTTTTTTCATGTTTTTTTTAGGTGGTGTCCACTTTTCTGACCACCATCTTTGTGCACATATCTTGATGACTACCTAAACCACCTAAGACTTTGTTATTTTTTGTGTTCCTTAAATGAAAAATTATCCTTTGAAACTCATTAGTGTTGTTGATGAAAATATCAATCTCTTGTATTTGACAATTCAAATCTATAGTTGGTGTTGGTTGTGAGCATTGTGCAAACGATAATTATTTAATTTCATTATTCTTGCATGTTAAAACTATAATTTTGGTTTGACTTTGTTGAACACACCACATGATTGAGAGGGGGTGGGGTGAATCAGTCCGGACCTCAAAAGTACTTAATTTATGATCTTCAAACTTTAAACCACAACCATATAATCAAAACAATAATGAATCATGAAAATATAAAGCACAACAAACACATGAACACTAGATTTACGTGGAAAACCCCAGCAGGGAAAAACCGCTGTGAGGATTAGCCTCAAAATATGAATATAATCTATTACAATATTGCCTCTTAAACTCACTACTCTGAAGAGGACTTGCAGAACTAAGATGCACAACCTTAGGGAAAGATACAAATGACTTGTAGAGCTGAAACACATTGTCTTAGGGAAAGATACAAAAAGCTACCAAGAGATGCATTGTCCTCTGGCAGTGAAATGAATAGTAGAATTGAAAGAAACAAGATCTCCTAATCATGAAATTGTCCTTGAACCACTGAGTCAAGCGACTGAGATCATGGCTAACATATCTAACATCAAACTCTATCTCAAAACTCTATCATTTTGTAAAAGATAATTGTAATGTCCTAAAATTGCACCCCTTTCATTTTCAACCACATTTGGGTCTTCACCTTAGTGTTTGTGCCCCTTGGCCTAATGGAAGAATTGATTACGCTCATACACATCACAAACATCAAAAACCCTGATTAACACCCCCTTGGGCACCTTGATCCTAACCAAAAATAGGGCAGGACCAAAGCATGGCACCCTAGTCCTCACCAGGACTAGGGCGTGGCACCATGGTCCTCCCTAAAACGTGCCCTCTTTAAACTTTTTTTCACATTTCAAATTTGAGCAGGATTTCCCTCTTCATGTAGCTCATGTCGGAAAATTAGTTAATTTTCTCAATGGGAAAGTATATAAAGAGGATTTCCCCTCTCATTTGAACATCTATCATGCAAAATCAAGAAGAATTCAAGCACACACGAGATCAAGCATTCAAGAGAAATTAAGCATCTTCAGTCTTCCTTCAAGCCTTGGAGCAATAATAAAGTTAAGGATCAAGCATAGAAGTGGAGATCTACATCCTATTTCATGAAACGCTAATTCCATGTGGAGGCAAGCAAAACTTCACAAGGAGGTATAACCATTCAATTTTCAAACATAATTCAGCATCTTCCTCAAAACGAGAACCTTTCCTTTCATTCATTTAAATTACATTTATCTCAATTTCATGGTTAATTCCAAAATCAGGGTTTGACCTAAGGTAAGCCCCTATTCCCACCCTATTTCCCTTTCTTTCTGTGTGCAAGAAACAAGTGTGTAGTTGTACTTCTCAGAATAAGCTTCTGACACAAAGACGAAAAAACCCTTTTTGGCGTGCTAAAAATTCGGAGGACAATGCTATCGTGTCACGATCCCTGCTTTTTTAGGGTATTTTGTAGGGCAGATCTGAATCAACATATATTACTCAGATCCAGCTGCATGACAAAATCCTGAACCTGTAGCTCAACATTTTCTCAGTTTTGTCTTCAATTTCAACACTTTACCCTAAATCAACACTTCAACTTACAAAAGAGGGAAAAACACATCATAATCAATCAATCCACTTAGTATTTAGTCCTTATTTGATTTGTGATTGAATCTAGTGGATTCCTCCCCTCTTTTCAATGTAAAGGAATTTCTCCCCAGAGCAAAACTGATTTGGTGATTTCTCCTTCTATGTTGCAAATTGCCAAATTAAATTTTCCCCTTTACATTTTGGTGAACCCAACATGTCCTATGCTTACTTCTGATTTTTGTTTTCAGATTGAGTGTGTATGCAATCTAAATTTTAAATTTTCATTTACAAGTTTGATTTCCTTGCAAATTTGAAAAATTTAGAGGTTAATTTCATTAAAACCCTGATTTTCACTTTTTAAATCGAGCTTGTGAATTGCATAATTTGGGTTAATTGTTTCAAATCCAAGTGTTATTCAATTTCACAAATCAAATTTTCACTTGTAGGTCAAATTTCACATTTAAATTTTAAAATTAAGTGGTTAATTGCAAAAACCCTAATTTTAATTTATTTTTTTAAATTAAGCTTGTGGGTTGTTTAAATTTTGAATTTATCATTTTAGAGTGGCTTCAAATTTAAATTTGCAATATTTTAAATTTAAATTTTAAAATTAAGTGGCTAACAAAAAAAGCCCTACTTTTTAAATTTAAATTAATCTTGTGCATTCCCCAATTTTGGATTCATCATTTCAGTTTCAACCTTGGTTCTATTTTTAAATTTAAAATTAAGAGGTTCTTTTTACAAGGACCTAACTTTAAATTTCTAATTTCCTTTAGATCATTCAAATTTAAATTTTAAAAATTAAGAGGTTATTTTTAGCCCTAATTTAAAATTTAAATTAAGAGGTTATTTTTACATAATCCTAATTTTAAATTTCAATTTCTTAGGGGATTGCATCACAAATATTCTCTATCTTTGCAATCAATTTGTTCATATTGAGTAATCATTTTTCTTATAATTTTGTATTATTCAATTATTTTGCAACTTTAGATTCCAAAATTCAAATTTCAAATTTCCAAATTCCCTCCCTTAGTGCATGAGTTTTACTACTATTAGTCCAACCTACAGTATCCATGTGAGAGGAAGTTGTAGAATTAAGGCTTCCCAAGGTTTAATTACCGAGGAGATGGAGCCTAATTTGGATAACTTTTTCAATGAGGATATTGATGGTTTGTCCAATCCTACAAATGTCCCCATTTATCCTCATTCTTTAGATAATTCTCATGATGTGGAGGAAACACTAACTAGGGTTTCTATTGACCAATTGGAGAAGATTGACAATCAATTTGAAGATCTTCAACAATGGATGAGTTAACAATACCCTGTTGGCATTGCATGAAGATTGCATTGATGAAGTATAGTTTTGTCATTGATGTCAATAGTAACCGGTAATGGAGTTGTATTGCAACCGGTAGTGATGCAGTAATGCAACTAGTAGTAAAGAAGTGATGGAAACCGGTATTGGTATTTCAAGCAGAGTGATCAACCGGTAACCCTAACCGATGGAGCTTAGTGAATCGGTTATGATGATCTATGATCGAATGGTGATCAGAGATGAATATGCCATGTATGCATGATACATGTGATGAGTTTCAAAGTGGTTTTGGCACGTGAAGATAATTGTTTATCTTGGGAATGAGAAAATGCATAGCATGAAGTAGAAAATGTGTGATGAGCTACAGGATCCAATGTGCGGTGATCCAGGAGTGGTTCATGTTGTCTAGAACAATGTGTAGTTGAATCCAATGGTTATGAATGAACCGATATGTTTTTAATCTCTATGAGATTTGTAGGTTTTGTGATGTGTTACCGATCTATTGTATTTGTATTTAAGGTCAATGAGTTGTTTGTAATTATGTTGGCAATTTGGTTAAGTGTGGTAGTGTGATTGTTGCTGAACCAGAAGGAGTGTTTGCAGAATGTTTTGAAGGCAGATAGGAGCATAAAAGGATCTGACTAAGCAATTATTGCCAGATCAGCAAAGACCCTGTTGTTCTCTAACCATTACAACAGTTAAATCCCTTAATTGGGTAATATTTAATAGGCTTAGTGTTTTTCTAAATCCTCTAACCAAGTGATCCATTAGCTTGGATTTGAAATCCTCTATCGAGGTTACTCTTAATAGGGTATTGTAGTCAATCCCTTAACTAGGTAGTCCCTAACCGGATTTGTTCTTAACATGATGTTATTGTATAAGCTTCTAACAAGGCTTGGCTCCTAACAGGGCGAACTTCAGAAGAGTTCAAAATACTTGTGGGTATTCATCCCCACCGTGGTTTTTCCCATTTGGGTTTCCAAGTGAAAATCATTGTGTCAAGTGGTGAATGATTTTGTGGATATGTTTTGATATGGTTGATATAATTAACTAGTAAAGACACTTAGATATGTTTAGATGACCAAAAGTGATCTGAAATGAGATATTATTGATGTTAGTAAAGTGTTTTAATGTTTTGATTAAATGGTATGTGAGTTTTAGATCTATTACATTATATCTTTGATGTTTTGGTCAACCAGTAAAGTTTGACAATGTAGTTACAGTTTTGGATATAGAGTCTAAACCAGTTAAGTTTAGTAAGTTGTTTATGAGTTGCGTTTAAGTTTGGTGAATGTTTAGTTTGTTTTCTATCTATTGATTCACCCCCCTCCCCCTCTCAGTAGTTGACCGGATCCTTATTATTTCATCATATTATCAATTGGTATCAGAGCATTTAAGGTCCTTTTGTGTTTAAGCCTAATAGCTTGAGGAAAAGATCTAGGAGAACGTGATGAAGAAAGAAGGTCTGAAATTCAATAGGGGAAACTATAGAATCTGGAGTGATAGGATGAAGATCTATATCAAGAGCTAAGGAAGTCAATATTGGGAATATGTTGTTACTAAATATAACTTTCCTAGTGGGATTTTGTTAGATGATCAAAAGAAGGAGAAACAGGAGAACAATCAAGCATTGGAGGCCATTATCAGTTCCTTGTCTGATTCAGAGTATGTTGATGTCCATGGATTGGAGACTGCTTATGAAGTGTGGAAGAAACTGGAAGATATCTATAGCAGTGATGAGTATGTTAAGATTTCCAAAGAAGAGAGTCTGAGAGGTAAATTTGATGATATGTGGATGGCTGGAGGAGAAAACATTCAACAATATGGTCAAAGGATCAAGGAGATAGTCAGAGAGATCAAAAGTGCTAGAGGTACAGTGGAGGATACCACAGTGGTTAGCAAGGTGTTGATAACCCTTCTACCGGTCTACGATATCTAAGTTGCAGCCATTCAGGAACTCAAGTCTATTGATAAATCAAAGGTAAATCTAGGTTTGAATTAAATGGTTTTGATGGAAGTGTTCAGAGATCAGAATCTGCATTTAGAGCCTTAGTTTCAAACCCACCGGTAAGGAAAAGTAGAGAAGCTAGTTACAATCATGAGTCTAGATCCAGCAGAGAGGAAGATGATGAAGACAGTTTGATTAAGTTTGAAGCATTGTTGGCCAAGCGGTTACCCAGAGGTACTAGTAAGTACAGAGGAAAATTACCTTTGAAGTGTTTTGCATGTAACCGGATTGGACATGTTGCTGCTAATTGTCCAAAAGGAGATAATGAGCAGAAACGTGAGAAGTATAAGAAGTACAAAGGCAAAAATAAAAGAGATTGTCTCATTGCAGTTGATGGAGGAATTACAGATGAGGAATCTGAAGAAGATGCAAATGAGGACATTGTCTTTGTTGCTATTAAAGAAGAGACATCAGATCAGAAGGCTTTAGTCTCTCACATGGATAGTTCTAATGATTGGATTATAGATAGTGGTTGTTCACACCACATGACCAATGACCGGAGTAAGTTTCTTACTTTGGGAGAGTTTAATGTAGGTGTTGTGAGATTTGGGAATGGCTCACCCTGCATGGTGAAAGGAAAGGGATCCATCTCTTTGAATGGAAAGAGCAGTGCAGATGATGTCTATTGGGTTCAAGGACTGAAACACAATCTTTTGAGTGTTGCTCAACTCAGTGACAAAGGTTACCCACTGGAATTCAAGAATGGAGTTTGCAAGATTTATGGAAGCAAAGGTGAACTGATTGCAACCGATAATAGACTAGAGGTAACTTGTTTCATTTAAGTTCTAAAGTCAATAATTGTTTAATTGCAAAAGTAGAAGATAGTTGGCTTTGACATCAGAGATTCTATCATGTAAATTTTGATAATTGTAAAAGTCAGTAAATCCAAATCAGTAAGAGGTTTGCCACAGTTGGACAAATCGGTGAATGCTTTGTGCAAGGAATGTCAGTTAAGGAAGATGACATTTTCAACCTTCAAGAGCAAATCTTTCTCAACAGAACATTTGCTAGATTTGGTTCATACCGATCTTTGTGGACCAATGAGGACTATGAGTATTCAAGGTGATCGGTATTTCATGAATTTTACTGATGATTGATCATGGATGATGTGGGTCACATTCTTGAAAGACAAGACAAAATATTTTAACAAGTTTAAGGCATTCAGAGCCTTAGTTGAGAATGAGAGTGGAAAGAAGATAAAGTGCTTAAGAATTGATCAAGGTGGTGAATTTACTTTAGAGGAATTCACTAGATACTATGAAGACAATGGAATTAAGAGACAACTTTCTGCACCTAAGACACCATAACAGAATGGTATAGCAGAAAGGAACAACTGGTTAGTTGTTGAAGCTTCTAGGACTATGCTAATACAAGGAGGTGTACCTAAGACATTCTGGAGAGAAGTTGTGAGCACAACTATTTACACAATGAACCAGATACTGGCTAAAAGAGGTAAGGATAAAACTCCCTATGAGTACTGGTATGGTAGATCACCTAATGTCAGTTACTTTAAGATTTTTGGTAGCAAATGTTTTATCAAGAGAGGTGATTATGTTTGTAAGTTTGATCCTAAGAGTGATGAAGGCACATTTCTTGGTTACTCGACCAAGAGAAAAGCTTACAAGTGTTACAACAACCGGACCAAGAATATCATTGAAAATGTTAATGTCCGAGTTGATGACTTTCCTAAGAAATCAAGAGAAACCAGTAAAGAGATGGAGGAAGAAGAACCTTACACACTTTTTTTGGAACCGGAACCGGTGAAGCCAGAAGTTGAAGAATAGAACAGAGAATCCCCAGTTCAACCGGAATAGGGAAGTCCAACAAAATAAGAGAAAAGTGAAGAAGAACAACCTGGAAATCAAGATCATGGCATTCCAAGGTATGTTAGACTCAATCATAGCCCCAATCAGATTATTGGTGACATGAATGCAGGTGTGCAAACAAGAACAAGTCTTAGAGAGAACTCATGTATGATTTCCACCATTGAGCCTAGAACTACAAAGGAAGTTTTTGTAGATGAAGACTGGATCAAGGCTATGGAAGAAGAACTTGACCAGATAGAGAAGAACAATACTTGGTCATTGGTACCTAGACCGGAGAACAAGAATGTAATAGGAACAAAATGGGTACTCAGGAATAAACTAAGTGAAGATGGAGTAGTAGTCAGAAATAAAGCCAGAGTGGTATGCAAAGCATATGCACAAGAAGAAGGTGAAGACTATGGTGAGACATTTGCACCAGTTGCAAGGTTGGAAGGAGTAAGGACTCTACTTGCATTTGCAGCATATAGAGGATTCAAAGTATATCATATGGATGTTAAGTCAACATTCCTAAATGGAATATTGGAAGAGGAAGTCTACATTGAACAACTAGATGGTTATGCTTTAACTGTAGAAAAGGACATGGTGTGCAAATTACATAAGGCATTATATGGACTGAAGTAAGCACCTAGAGTATGGTATGAAAGATTGCACTCTCACTTGGTGAAGATAGGTTTTTAGAGAACCAATGAAGATAGTAACATATATCTCAAGTCAGAAGGAGACAAGATACTGGTAAGTGAGGTATTTGTGGATGATATCATTTGCGGAGGAAATGATGATATGTGTCATAATTTTGCCAGTGAAATGAAGAATGAGTTTGAGATGTCACTAGTAGGTGAGATAAAAAAATTCATAGGTCTACAAATTCAACAAATGAAGAATGGTATTTTCATCACACAGTCCAAATATGTGAAAGAAGTATTGAAGACTTTGGAATGGGAGACTATAAACCAGTTGGAACACCAATGGTTACATGTTGTAAACTATTTAAGGAGGATGATTGTGCATCAGTGGATCAAAAGGAGTACATGTCAATGATAGGTAAACTACATTATGTTGTCCACAACAGACCAGACATTGCTCATGCAGTAGGATTGGTTGTCAGGTTTCAAAAAAGTCCGAAGGACACACACATGGTAGCGGTCAAAAGAATTTTCAGATATCTGAAAGGCACAATTGATTAAGGATTATGGTATCCATATGTAGGAGACTTTGATTTAAAAGTCTATATAGATGTAGACTGGGTAGACAGGAAGAGTACAATTGGAGGATCATTCTTTCTAGGAGGAAGACTAGTGTCTTGGAGCAGCAAGAAGCAAAGTTGTATATCACAATCAATAGCAGAAGCTAAATATGTTGCAGCATATATGAATTGTAACCAAGCAATCTGGATGAAAATAATTTTGGAAGGTTTCAAGTTGAAGATTTCAAAACTGGTAAGGATTTTTGTGATAACACCAGTTCTAAGAACCTGGTGTTGCATGTTAGGACAAAGCATATTGAGTCGAAGTATCATTTCTTGAGAGAGAAAGTGCAAAGTAAAGATGTGTCACTGAAGCATGTATCTACTAAGGAACAACTAGTCGATATCTTTACTAAACCTTTGTCTAAGGCTACTTTTGAGTATCTTAGGGGTAAGTTAGGGGATGAACCCCTACATGAAGTCAATTAAGCAGATGTGGAAGACATCAGTCTCGAAGCTTATTGAAAATCTTGTATCAGGATTGGTGTAGAGTGGAGCTACTCCACAGGGGGAGCAGCTTGTTGCAGATCAGTGAAGCATGGAATGGTTAACCAATTATTATTGTTATTCACTTTGGCATTGTTGCCAAAGGGGGAGAAGAACTGTATATAATTGATAGCTAGTTACTAGCTGAAGACATGGAGTTACAGTTGAAGGAGAGTACATGAAAAATGTAAAGCAGGACTCCTATACCTGTGTATGTGCATTACTCTCAATCATCACAATCAAGGGTATTGATATTTGTATTGCCATCAATGCCAAAGGGGGAGATTGTTGGCATTGCATGGAGATTGCATGGATGAAGTATAGTTTTGTCAGTGATGTCAATAGTAACCAGTAATGGAGTTGTATTGCAACTGGTAGTGATGCAGTAATACAACTGGTAGTAAAGAAGTGATGGAAACCAATATTGGTATTTCAAGCAGAGTGATCAACCGATAACCCTAACTAGTTGATATGCAGAACCCTAACCGATGGAGCTTGGTGAATCAGTTATGATGATCTATGATCGAATGGTGATTGGAGATGAAGATGCCATGTATGCATGATGCATGTGATGAGTTTCAAAGTGGTTTTGGCATGTGAAGGTAACCGTTTATCTTGGGAATGAGAAAATACATAGCATGAAGTGGAAAACGCGTGATGAGCTACATGATCCAATGTGTGGTGATCTAGGAGCGGTTCATGTTGTCTAGAACAATGTGTAGTTGATTGCTATGTAATCCAATGGTTATGATTGAATTGATATGTTTGTAATCTCTAAGAGATTTGTAGGTTTTGTGATGTGTTACCGACCTATTGTATTTGTGTTTAAGGTCAATGAGTTATTTGTAATTGTGTTGGCAATTTGGTTAAGTGTGGTAGTGTGATTGTTGCCGAACCAAAAGGAGTGTGTGCAAAATGTTTTGAAGGCAGAAAGGAGCATAAAAGGATTTGATTAAGCAGAGTAGTGCTATTACCATATCAACAAAGACCCTGTTGTTCTCTAACCAATACAACAGTTAAATCCCTTAACCGGGTAAGCTTTAATAGGCTTGGTGTTGTCTAAATCCTCTAACCAAGTGATCCATTAGCTTTGATTTGAAATCCTCTATCGAGGTTACTCTTAATAGGGTGGTCCCTAACTGGATATGTTCTTAACAGGACGTTATTGTATAAGCTTCTAACAAGGCTTGGCTCCTAACAAGGCGAACTTCAGAAGAGTTCAAAATACTTGTGGGTATTCATCCCCATCGTGTTTTTTCCCATTTGGGTTTCCCCGTGAAAAATCATTGTGTCAAGTGGTGAATGATTTTGTGGATATGTTTTGATATGGTTGATATGATTAACTGGTAAAGACACTTGGATATGTTTAGATGATCGGAAATAATCTGAAATGAGCTATTACTGATGTTAGTAAAGTGTTTTAATGTTTTGATTAAATGGTATGTGAGTTTCAGATTTGTTACATTATATCTTTGATGTTTTGGTCAACCGGTAAAGTTTGACAGTGCAGTTGCAGTTTTGGATACAGAGTCTAAACCAGTTAAGTTTAGCAAGTTGTTTATGAGTTGGGTTTAATTTTGGTGAAATTTTAGTTTGTTTTCTATCTATTGATTCCCCTCCCCCCCCTCTCAGTAGTTGACCAGATCCTTATTGTTTCATCATATTATCATACCCAAAAAGTGAAGCTCTCCCATTGATTGAAGGATTAAAGACTGGTTTAAAGTGATAAACTTGGTTTTGATATCTTGCGTGGTATTTCTCATATTATTGATTATAATATTATGCCCATGAAGAGTTGTGTTGAAACCCTAGGTTATACACAACCTCCTAGTCAAGTTAAACATTCCATTCCTTTGACTACTCCTATGGCTAGTGTTCCCACATTTACATCAAACATCATGGATACCTCTACATAAAATAACATACCTACAAATGTTAGTCAAGGGGGAAACTCCTCTTCTCTCATTCCTCTTACCAGGAGTCTTCCATTTGTTACCCAATCATCTCCTATACCTACGAAAGCTAGTCAAGGGGGAAAATCCTCTTCTTTCATTCCTCCTACCTTGAGTCTTCCATGTGTTACCCAATCCTCTCCTCTAGCTACCTATTATAATGTTCCACCTTCTTATTCTCATCCCCCACCTTCCTATAACAACATCCCTTCTTATTCTCAACCCCTTCCTTCCTTCAATAATGTTACCCCTCCTTCATTTAATAATGTTACCCCTCGTCAATCCACATGTCCAATTTCAATCCTACTACCGAAGCTATTGTGGTATCAATAATCTAGCCCAAACGGTGTCTTCCTTACAACAACAAATAGCTTCTATGAATCAATCTAAGTATAATGTGGCCACATTTGATGTAGCGAGCCCATTATCCAATGATATTGTCCGCATTGTCCCTCCTAAATATGTGGAAGTCCCTCAATTGGAGCTTTATAATGGAAAAGGTGTTCCCTTGACTCATGTGAAAACATTTCAAACTTTGTGTAGTGACTTTGCTCATGACCAAAGATTGTTGGCTAAATTGTTTACTCGAACGTTAAGGGATAAAGCTTTGCAATGGTATTGTTCTTTGCCTCCTTATTCTATTACTTATTTTGAACAATTTCACAATAATATTGGTCCTAAAATAACTTTGATTGATTTGATGCATTGTAAGCAAGGTGTGAAAGAAAAAGTGACTAATTTTATTGGTAGATATAAGCATTTGTATTCTCAAATTTCTTTTCCTATGCCTGATCAAGATATTCAAATAATTTTCATTTCTAATTTGCAAAAATAAATTAGGGATAAACTTCTCTTTTCCGAGTTTACTTCCTTTACATAGTTGTGCGCAGTACTTCACAACTATCATCTTACCATGAGTCAATTGGAACAATCGTACTCTTCAATGGCTCTGAGTGATAAAAGTGAAAGTGTTCAACAACCTTTTGATACCTTTTGTGAAGTTCAAACTAAATAAGGAATTCATCAAATTCAATGAAAAAAACAACACTCAAGTGGTAGTCGTGACAGGTATGCCTCCTTTTTCCAAATATTTTAGAAAATAATTCACTCCTCTTAATGAATCTTTGCATAGTATTATGTCTCAATTGTTACAAAGGAATGTGTTGAAACTTCCTCCTATCAAACCAATTGATCCATCTAAGACATCCTCACCTTACTTTCATTCCAAATCCTTTTGCCAATACCATCGTCAACCCGATCATGACACTGGAAAGTGTTATTCTTTGAGAAATAAGATTCAAGATTTGATTGATAACAATACCATATATGTGGTTGGTGTGAATGATAAAGGAAACAAATTAGTTGCTCCTCCTAATCAAAACTTTCAAATTTTCACCAATCCTTTACCTTCCCATTCCACTAATGTGATTGAGACTGATCATCTTGCCTTCTTTCCCAATGATGTTGGCCTTGAAGTGTATAATGCGGTGAACCTTATAGATCAAAAAGAACCTCCTAAGGACTTGTGCATTACATTTGATCCTAGTGAGACTATTGAAGCACTTGATGACCCATTATATATATAACTATGAAATCAAAGGTATACCTTCTCAAGGAGTTCTTATTGATACAACTTGCATGGTTAATGCGATAACTAAAGAATTTATTTACACTTTGAAATTGCATCAAGTGATATATGATGATATTGATGTGGTAATTAAAGTTTTTGATGGATCCTCTTGTCCTGCTATTGGTTCTATCATACTTCCCATTGAAGTTGGCACTAAATGCTTAGATGTTAAATTTTATATCATTCCTACATTCAATCAATTTCATGTGAAGTTGGGACATCCTTGACTCTCTTCCATGAAATAGGTCGTGTCTACTGTTCATAAGTGTTTGAAATTTCCTCATAATGATTAAACCATAACTGTTAATCATAGCATATATCAACCTACGGTGAGGCATGGAGATGTTCGTCTTGATTATTTTTTGTCCAAAAAATTACAATCTCTTCAACCTAGAAGTGATGCTCTCTTTAAGTCATATCAAAAATGGAAAAATGAGATGGTTTTGCCATTAGGTAAACCTAGAAATCCAAAACTTAGCCTTCCTCTTGATGATCATATACCTTTTCTTGAGGATAAGATTATTCTTCCTCCTAAGGAAAGAAAAAATCTTTTGCCCAAAGAAGAATCTATTTCTTCTCCTAAAGATAAGACTATCTTTCCTCCTAAGGAAAACGATATTCTTTTTCCTAAGGAAGAATCCATTTCTTCTCCTATGGATCAGTTCATTCTTCCTCCGGATAGAAATTCTCCTCCTCCCATGTGTAAAGCTATTCCTTCTAAGGGTAGACCTATTCTTCCTCCTCATGATGGTCTCCTTCCTACACCTCCCATTCCTCCTTTATATGGTGTGGTTCTTCCTCCTACATCTTACAAAGGGAAGTGATTGGCCTCTCCTATTGTTCAACCTAAAACACCTCTCATTCATCCTTCCTTAAAACAAGAAAACAAGGCTATACCTGATGAACCTAAACCTTCACAACCTTCAGCTAAAACTAAATGAAACCATTGTGTGAGAGAACACCGACGAGACATCGTGCTAGAGCTCATGAACTTGCTTCCCAAACCATTTCTTCTCCTAAAACACCAAATGATGACATAATTCTATTTTATCCTAATGATGATGTTCAACCTAATTCTCCAAGACACAAAATGTTTAAGACAAATGATGGTTCAAGTTATATTCCTATTAGAGCTCCTATTTTTATTAATCTTTATGAAGAAATAGGTGAGAATGTTGTTCCTAATATTTCTGATGATGAATATGAATATGTTGATGTTGACAATTATTTATCTAAACAATTTTCAAAAGCATTGATCCTAGCTCTTGGTAACGGAACAAAGTGACTCATCATTAGAGCATGGTCCTTCTTTGGAACTTGTGATAGCTCCATCTACTGTGCTCGATGTCGCTCCTCTTGCATATTGTCCACCTTCCCAAAATAATGATGAGCAATGTCGGGAGGTGGATGTCGTGCTTGATTAGCTTTATTAGCATTGTAGATTCTCTCTCTCTCCTCTCTTGCTTGTTTGTGACATTCTTCTATTTGTCTCTCATTTCTACTATTTGTTATCCCTAGTGTTGTCTACTTGAGGATGATGCAAAGTGTTGATATCTCTTTATGTCTCTCCCATATTGACTCAAAAGATGCGTGTGTTCCCTTCTTCCATTGTGGTTTCCTTTATTTGGGGGACGGGGACAGTTCTATGCATATATATACACATGATATACATGAGTTATCATAAAAAGCATACTGACTCCAAAGTTAGGTGAAACCACCCCGTGCTTTGTGTGTTGTGATCATTATCCTTTATTTTTCCTCTATTGGGGGCTAAATTATTGTGATAATGTGCTTGTATTTTTTGGCACGTATCCTACCTTAAAGCAATTGCTCCCGTCAAGGCATACGCAATCACTTAACATGGGGGCATACACTCTACTCAATGAATCTCTCTCTTGCATATCTTGATACTTAAAGTAACTTAGCTTTTGCTTTGTAATTTTTGGAATTTTTCTTTTCATGACTCATAGTAAGTGAACCTTACTAGTTGTATTCATTGTTCTCTCTTTCTCTCTCTCTCATGTTCTTCCCTTTTACCTTGTCATGAAGTTGTGAGATCCTAAAGTCCATTGGGGGCTTGGTGTATCTTGCCTCCTTGACTAATTGATGAAAGTATTTCAATGTGAACCCTTTGCACTTTACTGAGAGTATGATTGACTTCAGACTCCCGCTAAAGTGGGGGCTAAATGTAGCATCCTAAAATTGTACCCCTTGCAATTTCGACCGCATTTGGGGTTTCACCTTAGTGTTTGCACCCCTTGGCTTGATTGAAGACCTAATTATGCTCATACACATCATAAACATCAAAAACCCTGATTGGCACCCCCTTGGGCACCTTGATCCTAACCAAAAATAGGGCAGGACCAAGGTGTGGCACCTTGATCCTCACTAGGACCAGGGTGTGGCACCATAGTCCTCCCTAAAATGGGCCCTCTTTAAACCCTTTTTAACATTTCAAATTTGAGTGGGATTTCCCTCTCCGTGTCAACTCATGCCGAAAAATTTGTTAATTTTCTCAATGGGAAAGTATATAAAGAGGATTTTCCCTCTCATTTGATCATCTATCATGGAAAATCAAGAAGCATTCAAGCACGCATGAGATCAAGCATTCAAGCATGAGATCAAGCATTCAAGAGAAATTAAGCATCTTCAGTCTTCCTTCAAGCCTTGGGGTAGCAATAAAATCAAGGGTCAAGAATTGAACTGGAGATCTACATCCTATTTCATGAAACCCTAATTTCATGTGGAGGCAAGCAAAACTTCACAAGGAGCTATAATCATTCAATTTTTAGGCATAATTTACATCTCCCTAAAAAGGAGAACCTTTTGTTTCAGTAATTTCAATTACATTGATCTCAATTTCATGGCTAATTCCAAAACTAGGGTTTGAACTAGAGAAAACCCCTATTCCCAACCTATTTCCCTTTCTTTTGTGTGTGCAAGAAACAGGTGCGCATCTGTACTTCTCAAAATAAGATTCAAACACAAAGACAGAAAAACCCTTTTTGGTGTGTGGAAAATTCAGAGGACCGTGTTGCCATGTCATAGTCCCTCATTTTTTGGGGCATTTTTTGTAGGGCAGATCCAAATCAGCTTATATTACTCAAATCTAGGTACATGACAAAATCCCAAACCTGTAGCTAAGTATTTTCTCAGTTTTATCTTCAATTTCAACACTTTCCTAAATCAACATTTCAACTTACAAAAGAGGGAAAAACACATCATAATCAATCAATCCACTTAGTATTCATTCCTTATTTGATTTGTGATTGGATCTAGTGGATTCCTCCCCTCTTTTGAATGTAAAGTAATTCCTCCCCAAAGCAAAAATTGATTTGGTGATTTCTTCTTCTATGTTGCAAATTGCCAAATCAAATTTTCCCCTTTACAATAATATCGTCAATCTCTTCACAACTGACCTTTACACAACCTTAGTATCAAATCTTGCAAACCACCAATATCTTCTACTTGTCAATTCACACTCCTTTCATACCATCACTCATACATATCCACTCCTTTATATACAAGATTAATCATTAAAACCCTTAACTAGGCTGACCACATATAGCGTAAACAATATTACATCAATTTGGCCACCCAGACCAATAACAACCATTGTGGTCAACTCTAGGAGATAAAGAGAACCCAAAAACATTATAACGCATCCCTTTCAAATGATTCTAATGAACCACACACTAATAAATCTTCTAAAATAAGCATCAAATGAAACATGTAGATAAGAATTGAAGCACATTAGCTAGTTGGCCCAAAAACAAAACTCCAATGCAAAATTTCACAATGTGGATTTGTAAACATGATAGTGAGACCAAAAGACTAACCAAACTCATTCTCTAAAGCAAACCTAAACCAAAAGAATATGATCCAAGTAGGATACAACATCATAGTCAACCAAAAACTAGACAACTTGATAATCAGAACTCAGAACATCATAACTCCACTTGCCAATCAAATCATCACCTGAAAACTAAATTGGAACACTGCACAAACCACAACTCATGAATCCAAATATCTAGAAGCCACTAGGCATTCTCCAAACCTATTATGATAGACAACCTTACTATCAAAAACATCAACAACCAACTTTTTCATCTAAACAATAGAGGACTTGTAAATATGATAGAGCAATATACATAGAACATAGATATTATATTCAAACCCATAGCACATAATCTTAACATACCAAAGGAATGCAAGGCATTCTCCCACTGGGACATTAAAATCTCTTTCCTACAAAATATTGTTTCCTACATATTGAAACTTCTACTATACTATCCTTTTAACAATACTTCAACATCTCCACAAGAAAATTTAACAACATTAGAACACATAAATACTCTTTCTTGCATATTGAGACTTCCACTATACCATCCTTACTTCAACATCAATGGCAGCACAACACAAATAATCTTTCCTACATATTGAGACTTCCACTATACCGTCCTTCAACATCAATGACAACACAAGACATGTTGTCATCGATGAAAACACATGACAGGTTGACATCAATGACAACAAAGCACAACAAGTCAAGTTTACAATAGGCTTACCCTTAATTTTTGCATCTTGGAGCTTTGACTCCATGAGGACATGTAGTAATTAAACACTTAAGACTATAAATATATTTTGAAAATATTCTATCACAAAGTCACCATCAACCTCATCTCAAAAATGTTAAAGGTTACCCAAAACCATCGATGGTTTGATTTGAAAAAATCCATGACCTGCAACATGTGATGTATCTCTAGAGAATATATATCATCATGGTTAATTATCTTGTGAAAGAACAAAAAATATTAATGTTTTTGATTAGGGGAAAACAGGTTTTGAAGGGCCCCTGAAACCCTTTACATCAAAGATTCAAAAGATAGTCACCAGAGTCCACTAGAAAAACAAAAGATAGTAACCATAGAAAGGACAGCTCGCTGAAAACAAAAAGCCAGCATCAGAAAAGACACAACACGGAGAGAGCCACAACCAAAAAAGTAGAGACTGCCTCTAATGACAACATGCAGCTCAACAAAAGACATGACCATGAAAGCCTGCCCAAACAACCAGCTACAAGGGCCCTCAAGATTTACAATTGGCCTGTGGGAATGAAGAGTCATATCAAAAGAAGGCTTGGACGTCTTTGAATGCTTCCCCTTAACAGTAATCCACCCTTCTTCAACTTTAGCAGCCACAACTGACCAATCCGAAGGGCATAACACCAATCTTACTGGATTGAGAGAAAGAGCGTCAGAAGATGGAGAAGTAACCGTCGTGGACATAGGACCACAACCAGTAGATGGGGCAAAAGTTATGTCAACACATGGTGAAGCAGCCAGCGGGGTAAGAGACAACAATATTATTAGGATGTGCCTCTAAATCATTTTTTCAAGGTAGATTGAACAACTTGAATCTATCATTTCTATTAGTAGGACCAAATTTTTCATGTAGATGTCATTGATATTGCAAAGATGGAACATTGTGTCAAATTTATCTCTTTGTATTTGTAACATCACTTGCCACTCTATAACAAAGAGGAACAACTAAACTTTGAATTATTTATTTTCTTTCAATTTTATTTTTTTAAATTTACGAGTGGTTATCATGTCATTGTCTAAATTCATTGCTTGCTTGTGAGCTTTGTTTAGTTCATCAATATGATTAGGTTTTATATTGAAGGTGAGTTCTGAATGGAGTACATCAATGAAACAAGTAAGAAAGAATTTTAGATAAGCCTATGAAGTAGCATTATCTTATCAAGAAGGTGATTGGATTGTGTGACAATTTTTTTTGTTGATTCATTATAATCATTTTTTGTATTTGAAAGTTGTATGAATAGGATGTGGCCATCTATATCTGGCTTGAAATGTGATAAGAACTTTCACTCATGATGTTGGATCTTGAGATTAAACTTGTGGAAAGATGAGGGAAAAATTTTACTACACCTCCCATTAGTGTTTCAACAAAGCATTTGATAGCATCATTTACATGTGCCACTCTCAGTACATGCGAATTTTGCAATATGCTCATTAACGTGTCATATGTTGTTAGCATGGAAATTTGGAAAACCCTTCCTCCAATCATATGAAAATTATTATGTTTAGCTTTTGTTGAAAGACAAATATTATCTCCCCATGATATAGGAAGTGAACATGGACGATTATTGTTAATGACATTTCCAACCATTATTTGAAGAGGCTCTTTATATAATTTTAAAAATATATTAACGAGTTCAAAAATAGTTAGTGAAGATGAGCCTTCACTTAGACACACTTGATTATAGTTTTGAAAGATTAGATTAAGAAGGCCTAGCTTCCTCATAATTTGATGTAGGCATTATCTACTCGACTGGAAAAAAATTAATACGTGGCAACAAAATTAACTTCAGTTGCAAGACAGATGCTTTCAATAATGTGAGACCCATAGAGGACACCCACAATATTGACATTTAATTTGTCACTTATGATCTAGAACAAAATCAAATAATATGCAAGAATAAAGTTATCTTCGAATTCTAGAGGAAGCTCTCTTAGATTAAAACTCTAAGATATGAACAAAATACACAGCTATATATATTTTACAATATTCTCATGAAGGGTTTTGAATAAAGAAATAATTGAAATGATTTTTTTTTTCTTTTATTTCGAGAATGAACACAAGACTTGAAAGGTTCTTTTCTTACAAACAATAAAACAATTATGTTTGGTGTAATTTATTATTGCACATATTATATTAAGATTACTTAAATAAGATACAGTAATGAGTTCATATAATCTTTTTCTTATATGGGATTTTGCATTTTCCTTATCCTCTTTGATTTGAAAAGTTAGAGGGCCATCTTCTATTTATTGAATTTTTGTCTTATTCTCATCTTCATCAGATTTAGAAATTATGAGACTCTATATTGTAGCTCGTTCATTTCATTTACATTTTAATAAAATATAGATACTAAAATATTGCAATCTTTTCTTTCTTTTTTTATATTAATTTGTATCCTTCTAATACTTCTTTGTTCTTAAATTGATGTATTACATGTTTTTATAAAACCTAAAATGCTATTAAAACAAGTTTGAATGGTAGTTTTAAATTTAAGATAGTCTTACCTTTGTTTTTCCCAGATTATAATCTTGCAAAAATACTAATATTTTTTTATCATCCAATGTTGGAGGACTTCAGGAAAGAAAAATATTGTTTTCTTGTGATTAAAGACTCAAATTAAATAGGGTCCATTCTGAATTCATCCAAATAGGTTTGATCCATAATTTTATTTGTTGCGCAAGACACCACCATTTTGTCTCAAGTGGCATAAAACCATTTTAATAGATTATCAAATTATCAAAACTTAGAGTAGGTCGTATTGAGCAATTAAAAAATTAGTTGCATTATACGACTAATTATACAAATTTGTACAATGTTAACATCAACATTGTACTCTACTAGTCATGTCACTTGCCACAAATCCACTTGTGCATTGCAACCATGATTGTGTTGCGTGTTTGCATTGTTGGTTGTGTTACTCGACTACCATTAGATAGAGACCCCACTTCCCAAACATCGTATTAAAATGGGATAAGTTTTAACAATTTCATAATGGTATAATCTACTCATGACTTCTTAAATTTTTAGAATTATCTTTTTTTTTTAAATGGCATGCACTAATATCTAATGCTCAAAAAATAACTACTCAAATCTGAATCCATATGTGAAAGTTATGAGGTAAAAGCTTTAAAACAACTATAATTCTAATTACAATTGATTTGTAATTTTAGCTTTTCGGTTTCTATTGGATATTGTAAAAATTTAAAAATCTACTTTCACTTTGTCAACGAACAAATTTATAAAATGTTGAACATCGTAACTTGTTATGGGTGCCAAAATTGAACAATTTGGGAGGTGAGTGATTGTTAAAGCATACACACTCAACTTATGATGTACTCACATATGTACAGTCTCTTTCTACATCGTATTTTTTAGATTGTGCATGGGTTTGCATTAACAACCATTGGGGTACAATGTATTTCTACATTATTTTTTAGATTGTACATGGGTATCTAAAATGACTTGTTTTTCTTGGACCTATTTCTTTATTACTGTAAAGCGGAAAATCGAACCCTAGGTGTTTCCCCACTCCAAGGAGAGAGAAAGGAGGTCACTAGGATTGACGGTTTTCACTTAGGAGAGACTTTACATTCAAAAGAGGGGTTGAAACCCACAAGATCCAATCCCACACAATGCAAGACTGGATTCTAAATGAGTTTCAAGGGTTCAGACATCAAGGATACCCCCTTTTGTAAAGAATGTAGATAGAAGGATTGAACTAGGAGTACATGTGAAGTAGGAAATATTCGCTTGTAAATGGAGATTGGGACACGGGATGAAGCTACGGACTTGAAATTAGCAGTAAAATGTCGAGACGATGTTGTCCTGCAAATTTGAGCGAAAGTTGACAGGACGATGGCGCCCGGAGTGCACACGGTCCTCCGAAAAATCCGCGAAATGAAGGGGGATCTGTTCGTCTCTGCACAAGGATTCCAGATCTTCAATTACAGCCGCGTACCTACAACCTACACACAAAAAAGAGAGGATGATTGGGGGGTTAGGGATTAGGGGTTTGCCTTCAGGTCAAACCCCGATTTTGGAATTAACCAAGAAATGAGAATGCTGTAAATGTAAATGTTTGTAATGTAAACAAGTACTGATACCTTGTTGTAAGAATGTTTGTATTCTTACATGCGAAGGTGTAATGATGTTGTATGTTGTATGTTGTAGGTGATCTCCTCTTCAATGGTTGAATCCTTGTCTTGAATGCAACACTTAGCCTTGAATGGAGACTTAGAATGCTCAATTGCTTGAAGGAATGCTTGAATGCTTGAATGTTTGAATGTTTGAATATCGCTTCTGCCTCTTGCACACATATGTTTTTCCTCCTCTTTCTGGGAGGGGAAATGTAGTTTATATACTTGTCAATTAGGGTTAGGAGACTAATTTTTTCCGACCTTAGGCCGACCTAGAAGCATTATTTTCTGAATTGCAAACTTAAAGACCCAATGCCCAACAAGAGACCGGGCCCAAAATAGGGCCAGGGACTAGGGCGCTGGGCGCCATGGTCCCACCTCCTGGGACAACAGGGTGCAAGGAAGGATCAGACCAAGGTGCAAAAAGATGCAGTTTTTGGTGTCGTAAACAGGTTTCGGGGTCTCCATTCAGGTTCAACGTTGTGCCGCCATCGTGAAGACCCAAATGCAGTCGAAATTGCAAGTGTCGCAATTTTAGGATGCTACAATTACATTGATTACATTTAAAGAGGGTGTGGGTGTAATTTATCATTATACCTAATATATTAAGTTTACTTAGGTGATTTATTTTTATTACTAAGATAGAATATGACTATGAGTTCACATGTATTTTTTATGATATTCTACTTTTTCCTCATGGAAACTTTGAGATCATACCCTTGTTTTCTGATTTTTTGTATCATCATCATATTTTTTGGATTTGAAACTATGAGGCTATATTTGAAGCTATTTTTTCTATTTACACGTGTAATAGAATTTAAATACTAGGATTTGGAAACTTAATGTCATCCTCTCATTTTTTGCATTTCTACCTCATCCTCATTGTATAGAGAAATTATAAGGCTATATATTGTACCTATTTCTTTCTATTTACGCATATAAATGAAATCCATATATTAGAATGTTAAAACCTTAATTTTTATTCATATTAAATTTGTGTGATAGTAATGTTGCTTTGTTCCTAGGTTGATTTATATTGCAAGTATTTTTAAAATATAATAAATTACATTAAAAATAACAAATACTTATTGACGTAAACTAGAGATCAACAAGTTTTTACACACAAAAATCATAAATGAATTACATTTGACACACAAAAAGAATGCAAGATTTCGTAATCAAATAAGTAATATGCATGCAAAGCTACAAGTAAGGTGTACCATTGTGTTGAAGTCCACACTATAGTTCACTTTTATTGCAATCAACAAAATCCATGACTATAAACACACATGAAACTTATATTTAATGATTGAATGATATTTTTTGCAATATAAGCATAATATAAACTATCATTAAGAGTTTATATGTTTTTAAAGCACTTATACATGATAAAAATATCCAATTTTTTTATTAAAGATAGTAATTATTTATTAATAAAATCAATGTTATAAAAAAACACTTAAAAGTTATAGAAAAAGAAAGAACGTAAGAAATTTAAGGAAAAACTAATCTAAATAAATAATTTAAAAAAAAAAAACCTAAAAAATAAGTCTTCATCTTTTGCTTGTAAGTGAACCATTATAAATAAGTGTTGCTACAGATAGCATTTTGGCTCACAAATAACCACTAATATTTTGAAGACATGCTTAACTTGTAACTTGTCAGATCTACTAAAGAATAACAAAAACCCAAATTGCATGAGACCTCACCTATCCAATCCAAATGACTTGAATACTTGATTCTTATCTCCTTTATGAAGGCATGAAGAAATTAGAGTTCTAAATCCTAGATCCTTCAAAAATGATAGAAAAAACCTTTATAAGATAGACCACACAAATGACACCTTGAAACCCTAGAATATGATTAGGAAGAGCTACTAAAAACTACAATACATGTTATGGTTAGAAGTTTGTTGATGCTACTATAACAAATACAAGGCATAAATTGGGGCTTTCATGAAGGTCATTTGTAACTGCTAAATGAAATTGTGTTGCTATTGTATGTAAACGAAACACTAAGGTATAACCACCTCAACGACATTCAAAACCTTGCAACCTAGTAAAACCCTTGGTCGAGGTCTACAAATTCAAATTAGGCATTTGTTGACAAAATTATTACGAATCCTTAAAAATATTGAAACTATTTAACTTGCAACTCAATGTCAAATCTAATAAAGAATTCAAAGCCCAAATTGTTATGAGACCTTACCTATCTAATCCAGATGACATGAAAGGATGAAGAACTTAGAGTTGTAAATATGAGATCATTTATGAATGATTGTAAATATGAGATCCTTAATGAATGATCAAAAAAATTGATGAGATAAACCACCCAAATGACATACTGAACTCTAAAATATAATCAAGATCCTACTAAAAAAATATGATACATATTATGATTGAAAATTTGTTGATGATACTTGAACACATACATGAAATATAAGAACTTTTATCAAAGATCATTTATAATAACTAACTAAAATTTTATTACTATTATATATAAACCTAACATATAACCTTTTTAAAACCTTCAACACCCTATTTCAAACCATTTGAAACACCTATTATAACCAATTTAAAATCTAGTGAAGCCCTTAGCCAAGGCCTACAAATTCAGATTAGGCATTCATTGACAAAATTGTTACGAACCCTTAAAAATCTTAAAGTTGAGTTGACCAATTTGTGATAGGAAAACATAAACCCTAAACATGATCTCATTGTATTTGCATTAAAAAATGCCTCAACCATGAAATCTTCCAAAGATAGTTGACACAAATGACAAATGACAAATGAACGTGTTTTGAATTGTTCATATTGACTATCAACTCCTTGTCACGCTATTTAGACATATTTCTGCCACCAATTTGCACAATTTAATGTTCTGTGTCGGGCCAAATCTATTATTCACATCATTTAGTTGATATGTTTAAGCTCTATTCAATTATTTACGTCACCATACCACTCATTTTTCCTTGTGGTCTTTGTCATCATACTCAGTGAGTTGGACCCTTGGACCCACGGTGGCATGGATCGTTTGTTTAGTATAACATTTAATATATGCTCTTTCTGTCAACTGCCATTGAAACATTTCATGCTCACCTTGCTTCTTGCCACACAAACGATATTTCCACTCTTCATTATCCTTGCAGATAGGGAAGACTCCATTACAAAATTGGAATGTACTCATATTTGGCTTCGACACCTATCTTAACCTATCATAAAATTTGTCATATGAGTAAAATTAGTTAAAATGAGGTGCCCAAATTGAGTTACATATGACAAATTTTATCATTAGGTTAAGATAGTCATAAAATCATATTTCATAAATAGTCGAAAATGTTAGTATTTACTTGAGCAATATAATTTAGGCATGTCTATTGATTTTGAAGAATTACTTTTGGTTTGTCGTTTCATATTTTACTAAATATTAGTGTTTGGAAATGGATTGTCATATGAACTTTTCTTAGTTGATATACAAGTATTGTTATGCTATTGGAATTGTTCGAAGTCTAAATGTTGCTCATACTCTTATACAAACATACCGAGACATCATATTCTCACCATTGTTGTTGAATATTGTAGCGGGGCATGCTTTTGAAGTGTGCTATTTTTCTCACGAAAGTGTTTGCCCTATGTAAACCTTGTATTATGGTATAGCTTTTTATGGTGTGTTCTGTCAACAACTATAAAGAACTTTCATTTTCTATTCATCCTTCCCTTGAATATTAGTGTAGGAAGCATTTTTTTGCTCTTTGTTTCCTTTCATTTTCTATAAGATCCCAATCACCTCAAATTCTAGATGTGAAGGATATGGTTTTTGTATTTGTTGGAAGTCTGGTGAGATTGTTGAAAGAATTGTGCAAATATGTGCTTAAGAGATATTTGAGAGATGTGTTGTCATTGATGTCAACATATTTCTCTGTTTGTGATAGTGTTGCAGTGAAGTTCAGTGAGTTAGTTTGTTCAATATGGTGAAGATCAGAGTTTGTGGATTAAAAGGTTTTTAAAGGGATGTCTGTAGTTGATTCAGTTCAATTTGCAGAGGTCTGCATGAAGATTTGATTGAGTTATAGGTATCTGTGTTGTGGCTGGTTTTTCAATTTTTTCAATAATGACAGTGCTCAGTATTTTGCTCCACATTGTAATATTTTATTATGCAGATTTGGAAGTATGTTTAGAATGTTGGCGTGTATCCTCAATTCAAGTGGTTTGTGGTTTGGAGGTGCACAAGTGATTTTTCAAGGTTAATAGTCATTGGAGTTAGTGTTCCTAAGGTTCGATATGAAGATGTTGTTGATTCTAGTAATTTGTGTTTGTGTGGATGTTGCTATGGTAATGCATGATGCTTGTGGATGTTTCTAGATCATGTGCCTTCTGTGTTAGTGGTCCGCATTGATCGTTGAGCTCGTAATTGATGATTTTCTTTGCTATGTTGGTGTTCTTCATGTTCTTGGCCAACCGGATGTTGGTAGCGTGTTGCGGATGATCAAGGCGTAATTTTTGGAGGTGTTTCGTGTTTGAGGTGTTGATTTAGGTCCATGCTATATCTTAGCTGACATTGTTTTGGTCCACATGTGATAATTTGTATCTATATCATTGTAATTGTTTTATGTGTGTTGAGTCGACCATGTTGATCTTTCCAAGGTTGATGTCATGTATAAATAAATGTAATAATTTTGTGTGAGGTATGGAAGAATGGATTAATGTGAGTAGATAATGTATTGCTTTTGGAAGCAAAGAAGTGTGGAGTAGAAGATGAAAATTGTTATGTGTTTAACTAGAACTATAACCAGGCATTAAGGATGTTATTTCTCAGTTCATGATCTCAGGAAGTAATATGTGATTGTTTGTAAGGTAGTGAGCCTTCCCTGGGTTGTAGCCCTTTTCATTTTGAGCAGTGAGCTCTAGGCAGTGTGTGTGAATGCATGTGCATTCCCCATTTTAATACATCTAACAAAGTATATCTTTTGTGGGTTCATCCCCACCATGGTTTTTCCCCTGACAGGGTTTCCACGTCAAAAATCTTGGTGTTATGTGTGTTCATGATGTGTTGCTAATTTATGATTTCATATTTAATTATCAGATTTGAGATTAAGGTTAAGTTGTGTAAGTTTTGTGACAACTGATTCACCCCCCCCCCCCCCCTCTCTCAGTTGTCTACCCTATCAGATCTATTTCATCAATTGGTATCAAAGAAAGGTTCCTTCGAAGAAGCTTGACCACTTGAGGTGATCTGGGATGACAACCTACAAGAAGGATAATTCCATATTTGATGGCGCTAACTACTCTCTTTGGAAGAATCACATGGAGTGTCACTTGAGATGCATTGGTGAATCTTACTGGACAATTACCAAAGACAAATATATCATTCCTCCAAATGGTACTTCAACTCTGGATGAGATAAAGAAAACTTAATACAATATTAGGGCTAAGGAAGCATCGTTGAGTGCTCTGACTAATTCTGAGATGACAAATGTTATGGAACTGAAGACTGCTCATGAGATCTGGAAGAAGTTGGAAACTTTGTATGAAGGTGACAACTATGTGAAGATTGCCAAGTTGCAGAAACTTAAGGGTAAATATGAGATGTTGAAGATTAGTGAAGATTAGAATATCACTTCCTTTATGCAAAAAGTGAATGAACTTGTGTGTAATATCATATATGCCAGTGGCACATTGGAAGAATCAGAGATTGTTGCTAAAGTGCTTAGATCCTTACCTACATCATACAAACACAAAGTTGTTGCTATTGAGGAGATCCGAACTATGATTAATGTGACTAGGGACATGTTGATTGGTAAGCTTTCAACCTTTGAATTGAGTGAGTTTGGTGACTCTCTTCCTAAGACAAAATCTACATTCAAGGCCAGTGTTTTAGTAAAGGGTAAGCAAAGATATGATCTGAGTGAAAGTTGTTTACAGGGGATATCGATATATGAGAAGGAAATGAAGGAAATTAAAGAGAAATAATGAAATCTTGAGGATCTTGAAGCCCTTATTGCCAAGAGATTACCCAAAGGAGCCGGTAAGTATGAAGGAAAATCGCCTCTTAAAAGTTTTTCTTGCAATAAGATAGGTCATTTTGTCTCAAGGTGTCTAGAAAGAGTTCCTAAGCCAAGACCTAACAAACCTAGACTTCAAAAGAGATGTTATTATGTTGTTGGTCACGGTGTGACAGATGATGAATCTGATAAAGGAGGTTCAAGTGATAATGAATGGGTGTTTATTGCTATCAAGGAAGATGATCCAAATCCTACTAACTTTGCTAGCTTGCATAAATGTGGAAAGATATTTGGCTACACACAAGTTGAAGAGAAAGATGAATGGATGATTGACAACGGATTCTCTCACCATATGACAGGTGACAAGATTAAGTTTGGAAAAGTATGAAGGTTGTATTGTAAGATTTGGTGATGATAAAGATGGTATAATTTGTGGTAGAGGTTCCATTTCTCTTGATGGTAAGCACAATATTGCTGGTCTTGTATGTAGAAGGTCTAAAGCATAATCTTTTGAGTGTTGGACAGATGGTTGACAAGGGATATGATCTTCAATTCAAGAATGGCAAGTGTAGAATCTTGGGTAGTTCTGGAATTGAGATTGCATCAAGTACAAAGATAAAAGGTAATATCTTTCACTTAAATGTTGCTAGTAAAAGTTGTTTGATTGCTTAGATTGATGAAAGTTGGTTGTTGCATAGAAGGATGTGTCATGTGAATTTTGATAACATTATCAAGATAAGTTCTACTCAGGCAGTGAGAGATCTTCCTAAGTTGATGAAACCTATTAACCCTATATGCAAGGAATGTTAGTTAGGAAAACAAACCAGAATTACTTTCAAGAGTAAGAAGCATTGTCCAAATGGATTGTTGGATCTTGTGCATACTGATTTATGTGGTCCTTCTAGAGTTAGAAGTTTAAAGGGAGATAGATATTTCATTTTGTTGATTGATGACTATTCTAGGATGATGTGGGTTACTTTCTTGAGGAAGAAATCTAAAGCTCTAGATAAGTTCAAGATTTTCAAAGCTATGATTGAGACAGAAACAGGTTTGAAGTTGAAGTGTTTGAGATCTGATAGAGGTGGTGAATTCACTTCTGGTGAGTTCAATACATTTTGTGAAGATCATGGGGTAAAGAGACAGTTGTCTACTCTGAGAACTCCTCAGCAAAATGGAGTTGTGGAGAGGAAGAATAGGACCATTCAAGAAGCTGCTAGAACCATGGTGTTGGAAGGAAATGTTTTGCATGTCTCTTGGAAGAAAGTTGTGAGTGCATATCAGAGGTGATACTAGTAAGACTCCTTATGAACTATGGCTTGGTCATGCTCCTACTGTTAAATATTTTAAAATTTTTGGAAGTAAATATTATGTTAAGAGAGATGAAGATCTTGGGAAGTTTTATGCTAGATGTGATGAAGGAATATTTCTTGGTTATTCTACCAAAAGCAAGGCCTACTGGTGCTATAATAAGAGATTGAGAAGGATAGTTGAAAGCACAAATGTCAGGGTTGATGAAAGAAATGAGAGGTAGACCAAATCCTCTGGATATGATTCAAATGATCAGAATGATGACTCGGATAAAGGGAAGCAAGTTCAAACTTAGAACCAAGTGCAGATCATTCTAGAAGAAGGAACAAGTGCAGTTGTTGAAGAAACAACACAAGAAGCTGAAGTTCAAGAAAATCCTAAAACTCCCAGGTATGTAAGGTTGAATCATTCTAAAAGTTATATCATAGGAGATAGAAATAAAGGTGTTCAAACAAGAAGAAGAGTTGTTGAAGATCAAGTTAAGTATTGTTTGGTTTCAAAGATTGAACCTAAGGATGTGAATGAAGCATGTAAAGATGAACATTGGGTAAAAGAAATGAAAGAAGAATTGATGCAGATTGAAAAGAATATTACATGGAATCTTGTTCCCACACCTAAGGACCAAAATATAATTGGAAACAAATGGGCCTTTTGGAACAAATTGAATGAGCAAGGTGAAGTTGTTAGAAACAAAGCCAGACTTGTTTGTAAAGGGTATTCACAAATGGAAAGAATTGATTTTGAAGACACCAAAGAAAATTTTAGTGGCGAATATTTGGTATCGAACATTTCAAAAATGGCGAATAAGTTAGATAGATTGAGGTGGCCGGATCGCCTCAACTTTATAAATTTTTGATCAAATGCATTTCAATTCGCCTTCGTTTTCCTTAATTATTTGTAACGATTTAAAGATTTTCTCCAATAGGGTCTACCTTTTCACAACAATCTATTTAATATTTTTGCCTGCATTTTCAAAAGTGTGCCTTAATGCACCAGCCTAATTCGTCAATAGCCATCAATAGTTCAATTTGCATGAGGACCCAATTCGCCTGACATTTTTGGAAGAGTGTCTTAATCCTCCCCAATATTCTCCAATACCATTAATTGTTCAATGTTGTGGGAGGATTTATTTCTCCAATTCTATTATAATTCCATCCCAATGGACGATCCATAGTAACCCAGAGGCGTATAACTCATCAAGACATAAATACATCTAATAAGGCATAATCATAAATGATCAAGGCGAAACATGTAGGAGTGGAGTGTCATCACATGTCATCCTCAAAACATAATAACATAAGGCACTAGCTTGATGGACATGTGGAGCCATCTCAACCTATGAGAGACCAAGGGAGATTAGCTTACCGTCTTCATGGCCTTCTCATGCTTATCCTAAAACATCCTCCCTAGGACTAAGTCATGAGACTCAAATCAATTTATTATTTTATTAATGGATCTAGCTACCCAACCCATCAATTGTTAGGTTATCACTTATTTATGAATTATGGTAAACTCTTGATGTGCCCTGGCAGTCTAGACTTCATGCATCCTTACAAGGAACCTCATGCAAGCCTATCTCTCATGACCCCGATGATCACATGGAAGCCCATTCCCCCTAACATGGCCCAAACAATAAATGCAACAAGAGGCTCGTAATAACAATAAAATCTGAAATCATAATCATCATACAACCATACATGTACATGGCCATCCAAAGGTCCTAAAGCCAAGTAAACATCAAGAGCCTCATAGCATAAAAATGACTCAATAAGATAACCAAAACTGCTCATGAAATGAAATAAATAACAACAATAAGGCACATCAACTTGCTGGACTGAGCACAATATATAACTCTCTCTACCATGGCTTCTCAACATGATAGAGGCATAAATCCATCATAAAGACCATATAGAAGTGAAACCATAAAAGATTCATCAAATCGATCAAATGTACAATCTCAAAAATCATCAATAAATATCCGAAAAGCCTCTGATACAAAATTGGATTTGAAAAAGCCAAACAAAAAATCAAATTGAGCAAAATACTGAAAATCCACATAATAAAGCATATGATACTTATTTTAGCATATGATTATTCTTTCAACGCATATAAAACATCTTTCTGCGCATATGACCAGAACTTCAGTGCATACAAAAGATAGAACAATGCATACAATCAACAAAATAGCGCATACGACAGAATAAATAGCACATGTGAACAAAACTTTAGCGCATATGACTCAGACGACAGAAAAAACAGATAGCAGTAAAATTTCGAGTCTAAATTAAAAATCAAGGAAAAAATGTCAAGTCCCGAAACCAACTGAAATAGTGACGCCCAGTCAAGATGAAATGGAAGCAACAAGCGAAACTCAAATCCATAAACATATGAAGGAGAAAATGCAATTTGAACATAAGGTCTATCCTTCCACAATACACAGAAGACTAAATACAGATAACTCAAACCAAGACTAAATCACATTCTCTAGATAAAACCATACTCCGGAAACACAAGGAATATCATATAGAATAAAGTAAAGACAATGGGAGATAGATATACTCTCTGCGAACTTCCTTCGTGGTTGTACCCATGCAAAAAACTCACAGGAGAAATCCAATCCAACAAATAAACCCAAATCTATTGAGCACAATCAAATTCATCAAAAATCCTTCCAACCAAACGACACTAAGAAATTTGAATGTCAAGATTCAAGCAATAGAAATTACGTAGAATCATGCATCCACGGAAACACACCCAGCGAATGAAAACAAAGTATTTTTCCCAAGCCCTATAGTTCAACTTTATATTAAAATCTACGAACATAAATATTTCTCCAAAAATATAGTTTAAACTATACAATAAATCTTTTCCCCAAATAAAACCCACAAACAACAATTTCTGCAGACACAAAGAATATAGAGAAATGAAAATCTTTATAAAAGACAAGAGCTCCAACCTGGAATTAGAAGTAATGGAAGATAATGTATATGGTGAAAATGGACAACAATAATAACAATATTGAAAGGCTAAATGAATTCAACCACAAAACCTTAGCCTAACAATCAACAAAGATCCACCATAACATATGAAGATTACCTAAGACAATGCAAATCACATGAAATCACAAAGATTATACCATCACATGTCCAATAGGGTTTTGATCTCCATTCTTCCTATCTCCATTGATCTTGCTTGATATATTTGCTCTCAGATTTTATATGCACAAGAGCTCAACAAAGAACAGAATGTGGTTGCAAGTAGGATCGTAGTGTAGTCAATTGATCAAGTCATTAGTCATTAGTGATTAGGGTTTGATAATGAAGGAAGCATCTTCTTAAATAGAAGACACAATATGAAATGGAGGGTTAAGATTGAGAGGTGTAAAAAGAGAGGTCGGCTAGGATTAGAGGGTAGGTAAAAGAAATACCAAAATAATGAAAGGGGTAGGTAGTGTAGGAATTAAGAGATGAATGACATGTGTCATGGGTAGAAAAAGCTAATGAATTAATTAAATAAATAAAGATTTATTTAATTAATAGAAGAAGTAGGATAATTAAATAAATAAGATATTTATTTAATTTAGGAAAATGATAATTTAAATAAATAAATGTATTTATTTAAATGAGAAATAAGGCTAGAAGAGGATAAATGAATTAATTAAATAAATAAAGATTTATTTAATTAATAGAAGAATTAGGCTTAGATAATTAAATAAATAAAATATTTATTTAATTAAACATGACAATTTTAGGTGTCTACAGATAGCAGTAAAATTTTGAGTCTAAATAAAAAATCAAGGAAAAAATGCCAAGTCCCGAAACCAACTGAAAAAGTGACGCCCAGTCAAGACGAAATGGAAGCAACAAACGAAACTCAAATCCATAAACATATGAAGGAGAAAACACAATTTGAACATAAGGGCTATCCTTCCACAATACACAGAAAACTAAATACAGATAACTCAAACCAAGACTAAATCACATTCTCTAGATAAAACCATACTTCGGAAACACAAGGAATATCATATAGAATAAATTAAAGAAAAGGGGAGACAGATTAACTCTCTGCGAACTTCCTTCGTGGCTGTACCTATGCAGAAAACTCACAGGAGAAATCCAATCTCACAAATAAACCCAAATCTGTTGAGCACAATCAAATTCTTCAAAAATCCTTCCAACCAAACTACACTAAGAAATCGGAATGCCAAGATTCAAGCAATAGAAATTACACAGAGCCGTGCATCCACGACAACACACCCAGCCAATGAAAACAAAGTATTTTTCCCAAGCCCTATGGTTCAACTTTATATTAAAATCTATGCACATAAATATTTCTCTGAAACTATAGTAGAAACTATACAATAAATCTTTTCCCCAAATAAAACCCACAAACAACAATTTCTGCAGACACAGAGAATACAGAGGAATGAAAATCTTTACAAAAGACAGGAGCTCCAACCTAGAATTAGAAGTAATGGAAGAAATTTGACAAAGAGCTCCAAATCCACAATCCAAACACAAGCTCTAGCAAAACAAGCCAAAATCCAAATGTTGCAGAAAAATCTCCAAGAATGGTAACCTGGCAACAAGCCCAGACTACCCAATAAAAAGAAATCCAAAGCAAAAAACCCTAGCCAATGAAAATAAATGAAAATATAATATTTTCTACCAACCCCATGTTAGGTTATTTTTTATATTTTTCATTTCAAATTCAACCAATGAGAATGGAGGTTAGGTAGAAATAACACAAAATTTTCTTATACAACTAAGTGGGAAGATATTATTATTTTATTCAAATGTGCTCATACACTCCCACTATTAAATAAAGTCCACTATATAAATAAAACATAAGCCATAAATAAATAAATCAATCAAATAGGGAAATTAAAACCAAAAGCTCATAAATAAAATAAAAAGCCAAATAAATATTAAATATCAAATATCAAATGAACTATTAAACCATAGGCAATAAATAAATAATTAAATAATTAAATACCAATAAAGATTAAACAATAAATACCAAATAAATATTAAAATCACACAAAATAATTAAACATAAAATATCAAATAATTAAATACTCAAGGCCAATAAATTAAATACATTAAAAATGAGCATTATTAATTATAAAATCACACATCAAGAATCACATAATTAATCTAAACATAACCAAATAAATCAACCATCTCTAACAACTCTCAATACTAAAAAGATCAAACTCACTAACCGACGTGGCGAATTACACCAAGACACTTACGACACATGGTGAACACCTTAAACCTAGAGTATGTATAGGGAAATCATGTCATCTCCGAACCACATAAGCCATTGGAATTAAAGACACGCTCAGACTTGTGAAGCCGGGTGGAGTCGATGTCTGGCCCCTGCAAGATCCTGCAACCACAAAACAATGATACAACATATGCATATATCTCATAATAGACAAGTGATAGGGAATCGCGATGGCACATCCCGCTCACAATGAGTGATATGACATTGTCCCTCTCATGAAGACAGGCATACAATAATCAACACATCTCATAAACATCTCATCATATGTAACCATGAAATAGGGTTAGCGTAATCATAATCAACATCAAATCCATGATCAACATAATCTATCAATGATCCATCCCATAGTAAGCATATGAAGTCATCACATACATATATCCATCAAATCATATGATCAATAATGATAGTATCAACATCCATATAGATCATCAAAATAGCATGTCCAATAATGTCTAACATCAATAGTAAGTGACTGAAACACATGAGTAATCATCATCCAAATCATCAAATATAGTCTAGATATGTCTATCAAACATGAAATAACAATCAACTTTGGTCAAAATAGGTCAAATCAAGGATGGACACTACAACACAAATCCATTTTGGACATATTTGCATTGAGGTTGTTTGTTTTAAAAAATCTGCAAGGGGGTATTGTTTTTTCTCCTACTTGGAGACTTGTTTCTGCTAAAACCTTTGCAAGGGAGGTTGTTTGACAACCCACATAGGGTTGTTTACAGCCCACGTAGGGCCTTCCCTTCCCTACGTGAGGCTTTATTTAGGTTTAATTTTTAATTTTAGTTTTGTTTTTTTCATTTAAATTTTTAGTTTTTAATTTTAGTTAAAATTTTAGTTTTAAATTTAGTTTTTTAAATAGTTTTTAATTTATTTTTTTAATTTAGATTTTTATTTAGTTTGTTAATTTAGATTTTTATTTAGTTTTAATTAGTCTTATTAATTAGATTTTTAATTTAGCTTTAGATTAGATTTTTTGTTTGTTATTTGATTTTTTGATTTAGTTTTAATTTAGTCTTGTTAATTAGATTTTTAAATTTAACTTTAGATTAGATTTTTTGTTAATTAGTTTTTTTATTTAGCTTTAAATTAGTTTTTGTTAATTAGTTTTAATTTTGTTACATTATATTTTAAATTAAATTTTAATTTAGTCTTCTTCTTTTTTGATTAAATTTAAATTTTGTTTTGTTAATTAGTTAAATTAGATTTAAATTTAGTTTGTTAATTTAGTTTTTAAATTAGATTTAAATTTGTTTGTTAATTTAGATTTAAATTTAGTTTGTTAATTTAGTTTTTAAATTAGATTTAAATTTGTTTGTTAATTAGGTCTTATTTTGTTTTGTTAGTTTGATCAGATTAGTTTTTTAGATTAGTGTTTGTCAATTTGTTACTTTGTATGGTTGTGTTAGTTTATTTTTTACTTTGGGGTTTGATCATTGAAATTTCAATTTGTGCAGGTTTCTCCCCCTCTTGCATGTCGAAGACTAAAAAGAAAAAACTACTAATCTCGTTTGATGTAGAATGCATGTCAAAGAAATGATGATTTGAAATTGATTGTCTGATTTTTAGATTAAATCACATTTTGATTTGGTGCTTAAAAATAGCAACTATTTTTTATGTTTGGCATGCTTGCACATGTGAGTGGACCTACTTCTAACACACACTATCATCTCCCTTGGCTTTCGTGGTCCTAGGTGCAAGAGAAAAGTGTTAGTGATACTTAGTTTTTATTTTTTATTAGAGGGCCTACCTCCCCAGAAACCATTAAGGTCAGGTGAAAGAGAAGACCCAAGCAGTACTTCTTCAACATGCTATATAAATTAAAAAGTCAGGTGAAAACTGCGACTACTTGGTGATGTGTATCTACACTAACAGTTCCCTCAGTATCCACACTTGTGTGAGATGCATAAAAATCCTTTAGCGAGGATTGAGACAAGCTCTTAAGTGCGTCAACACCGCATGGGTAGACACAGGTTCCACTGAAGTCCCCCACTAAGAGCCAAATTGTTTTAGCAACATTACCTTCTACTTGTTGACTCAAGAATTGTGATACATGCATTCCGAAAAAACCCCTCATTTACTCTTCAACTTGAGATAGAAAATTTCTCGAGATATTAGGGTCTTTAGAAATTTGAAGCTTGGTATACTCAAGAAGTGAGTGTCGAGCAAGGGGGAGCCAATGCTACCAAGTTTCTATATATCCAATTGAATGTGGTATTTTGGGCAAGGGGATTCAACAAGTATCGTCTTGGCCAAACTTTTAGGTTGTAATTGATTGTGCTCTTATTTTATTCAAAATTCAAACAATCATTCTATCTACTATGTTTTTTACATGTGTGTTAAAAAAAAATATTTTCAATCACAATAAAACACCACACTTGAAATTGAAACATTGTAAAAATTGAAACAACACTATCACTAAATATTGGGCCTGTTCTTTTGAACATAGAACCTTCTTCAGTTCTAATATTTTATGTCTTCAATCCTTGCATCTTTCAAACATTCCATCTAGGTTCATATTTAGTCCTTACATCTTTCCATCATTCCATTTAGTCACATCTCCAGTCCTTGCATATTCGGTCACGTCCTCAGTCCTTGCATATCCATTATTTGGTTAAACAAACTTTTAGATTGCACTTAGGTCACTCTTCTTAGGTCTTCATATCACCTTTGTGACCACTTCAGGTATATCATACTTGAGCTGGGAAGCATATCAATATCTTGGGATAGGGTAAACTAACTACTAGGCTTTTCAATCCCAAAGTCAATCACAAAGTCGATCATAGTCACAGGCTATAGCTTGAAATGGTGGTGTCATGGGTCTGCCACCTAGACCTCCACCATATTTAGGACATCTAGGGGCAGGTTCTAGTGGTCGTGCAAGAGCTCCTCATGTTGAGGACCAAGGGAGTACCATATGACACTTTTTGTTATGGACACTTGATCATGTGATTGGGCATGTGGGTCATTTGTATTATGATATTGTACTCTGACACATTTTGATATGTGTGTGTGTGTGTGCGCGCACACACATTGTGCTATGATGTTTATTATGCGATGGATGAGACTTTGTATGTTATAGTGTATTCATTTTATGATATGTTCATGTTCCTATATGATATGTGATTTCTACTATGGATGTTTTTTCTACATGCAACTTATTGTATGTATATATGCGATGGATATTATGTGTACTAATATGACTCTATATATAGGATGGTGTGTCATTTTTATTTCTTATGTTTATGATAATGTGATGAAATGCATATATTATGTTATGATACTATTATGATATGTGTATATTCTAACATGAATGTAGGATGTATTTCTTTTTGTGTATCCGAGTTGTAAAGTGGAAAACTGGATCCTAGTGACTCCTCACCTAGGAGAGAGAAAGGAAGCCACTAGGATGATTTTCACTTGGAGGAACTTTACATTCAAAAGAGGGGCTTGAATCCACTAGATCCAAATCCAAGGGAAACAAGGATGTGAGTTCCAAGTGGATTACAAGGGTTGAAGTGTGATTTACCCTCTTGTAAATGAGAAATTTGACTTGTTGACTATGTGGAAAAGAGAGAGAAAATGAGTGAAATGAAGAGCTACCAGTTCAGGATCACATTGTAACTTCGGATCTGAGCTAATTAGATTGATACGGATCTGCCCTACAAATTTGGAGAAAATTCGTCAAGACCATGGCGGGAATGTACATGGTCCTCCACAAAATCCGCGAAACGAAAAGGGTTCTTTTGTCTCTGCAAATTATGCCCAAACTTGCAATTATAGTTTCGCACCTACAACCTACACACAAAAAAGAGAGGAAAAGGGGGTTATGGATAAGGGTTTGCCTCAGTCAAACCCCGGTTGAGGAATCAACCTTGAAAGAAAGTAATTGCAAATGCTTGAATGTAAACAATGGAAATGTATACCTTGTAGATCTGCAACTTATTGATGATGATTGCTTTGCTTCTTCAATGTAATCACAAGTGTTACATGGAATGGCATGTAACATGACAAAACCCTAACACACATACATGCTTGCAAATTAATGTTGAAATATTGCTCCAATGGATGAATGAAGAAGACTTGAATACTTGAATGCTTGATGATGTATATCTTCACCTATGCTTGCTTATCATCCCTTTGCTTGAATTTTGCCTCCCATTCCTCCCTTTTTGCAATTGAGAAAACCAAATCCTTTTATGCATGCCTCTTGAAGATTAATTTATCTCATAAAAGGCCGACATCGGGGAGATTTAGGATCTCAAAGTGCAAATGGGGTTGGGGGGACCCATCTTGGGGCCACCCTAAGAGGGTGGGATAGGGGTGTCATGCCCCTGTCCAAGGGGGAAAGGGGTGCCACACCCCTGTCCTACCCTATCTTGGGGCCCAAACAGGGTCTTGAGGCTATCTTAGGGCTCAAACATGAAGGGGGCAAGGGGTGAAAATGCAAAAATAGGTCTTCATTGGGGAAGAAAATGTCGTCGCCGAGGTGAGGACCTAAAATATGGTTAAATTGCAGGAGGCACAATTTTATGACACACACGAGTATTGTGCCATCATGACCCTGTGTTTCGACAAAATAATTTTTAGTTCTGAAGACCAATCAGTACAAGATGAGTAAGATTGAATATCAATGACATAGGTGATATGAAAAGATGAATCATTGTGAATTCTTGTGCTTTTAGATCGTGCAGCAATTTCATCATCAAGTCTTACTATGTATCAATGGAGTTTTTGTACACCAAGGTATTAAAGAGCATGGTGTAAGTGATATCCCATTATAGTAACAGACATGTAGTAGACATAGAGTGAATCCATTCATTCTAGGGTTGTTGTACTAAGGATCGAGGTATGTGTGATAGCCACAAGCATATTTATCCTTGACTTTCAATTTTGCATAGGATACTTGCCAAATGAACGTACCAACATAGATACCCAAAATACTTGTGCCCCAGAACTTCATGGAAATGTACCACAAATAAAAAACAAAGGGAAAGGATCATGAACCATCTCGGCTCCTCTAGTCACTTGTGGACATCCTTGAGTAGCATAGGAACATGATCTACAGCAAGTTGATAAATTAGACCCAAAGCCAAGAACCATATTGATCGGTGTCATTGTTTAATTGTTTGATGTGATGATTGATGAAGAAGATGTCTAGTTTCAAAGAGTTAATACCCTGTATGAGACTAATCTGACTATTTTGGAGTGTAGCCTTCTCTATATAAGACAAGTTGATGTTCAAATTTGTAATTCAAATCTCCAAGTTCATTTTTCGAGGCAAATTTTTGCTTTAGTAAGTCTTACTAGGATTTTAGTGGTTGTCCCCAAATCCTAGTTAGAGTTGTTGATTCAAAAAATTAACTTAAAGTCTTACTTCTAGAGTTTTTTTCAAAAATGATGTAATATTGGAGTTAATGTCTAATCCTACACTAGCTTTGGTTTTTTAGGTGCAATTCAGACATAATTTGAATTACACCACTTTTTTTATTTTAGGTGCAAATCAAACTTATAAGTCTGAATTGCACCTATGTATTAAGTTATGCACCCAAAATGTGTATTTCGTGGTTGTAAACCCAAAATACACATCCTGGTGTATTTCGGGTTTACAACCCCAAAATACACATTTATTATGTACAATGTCATTTAATGACTAAGTCATTGAAACCTATTTGGTCTCTTCTTTCTTTTTAATCTTCTTTTTATTTATTTTTGGTCATTTAACATTCAATGTTTCTTTGTGCCTAAAGCTTTGGTCGAGTTGTGGAGTTTTTTGGAGCTTAAGCCGATTTACAAGCTTCCCTTTTTGGGTATGTCATCATTTTTTTCTTTCTTGTTTTGAGTTTTCTTGTTGTAGGATTTTGTGGTCGGTTCTTCTCATGCCATACTATAAATAGAGCTTTTCTTTCTCATTTTGGGCATTGTTCGGGCACATGAGACCAAAAAGTGTTTTATTTTTGAACCACCATTTTTAGTGGATGTCAGGGTTACAATCCTGTCATACATAGAATACCATCTTTGTGGTGTATGGCGGAGTTGTAGCCCTGACATACACTGAAGATTTAAATAATCCATCTTTGGTGGATGTCAGTGGCACAGCCCAACATATACCAAATCCCATCATTTGGTATATGTTGGGGCTATGTCTCCAACATGTACCAAAGATTTAAGTCATCCTGATCTTGTTGTATGGAAGGGTTATGACCCTAACTTACACCAAGTTCTTCCCTTTGGGTGTAAGTCAGGATCGTAACCCTGCCTTAGACCGACATTGATACTCAATGAGAATGGTGCTTTGTTTGGTGCATGTCGGGGCTGTAACTTCAACCTACACCAAATATCTCCTTTATGGTGTAGACCGGGGTTACAACCTTGACATGCATCCACATGATCATTCTACTTTGTTGTTTCTAAAGAGGTGTGAATTAGGTTTGTAAGCTCGATCTACACCAGTTTTTTGTATAAAACATCCCAAATGTAGATTGAGTTGACAAACCCGACTTGCACCATTGTGATATGCCAAATGTCACATGTATAAATTCATCTAATGTAAAGTAAACTAGGAATACCAGGGAAATCACGCATCCCTATCCTAATCAGAATTCAAACAAACAGACAATGAAATAACACAAAAGCAAGAAATGGGAATATAATTAAAATCAATCCATCCCCCTTATTCCAAGACTACATATAACTTTCATTGCTCTTCTCCTCTTTGTGGTATGGTGGCTCTCAGATATCGCCCTGGCAACCTACAAATGACACAAAGATTCAAAGTTTGTGATTCAGAGTAATTGTCCAGGATTGAAAATGGAGATTGAATGCTCAATTTATAGATTTTTGGAGATGATTGATTGAGAGGTGGAACAGAATTGATTGAATAGATTAAATGAGTCAACTAATTGAGAAAAAGTTGACTGAGGGATGAAAAAGAATGATTGGAGGAAATAAAGAGGAGGAAATAGTTAACTGATTGAAAGTTGATTGAGAGCTTTATTTAGAAAAAGCTAACTAAAAGATAGAAATAGGAATTGGAGAGATAATTGAGTTAATTAATTAATTGATTGAATTAATTAATTTAGCATGTGCTTGAACTTTGACTTTGATTTTCAATTTAATCTTTGCATGATATTTAATTCAAATATTGAATTTATTTTAAATTCAATTTAGTATTTGAATATATTTATAACTTGACTTTGAAATTAAATTTGATTTTTGAAATCATGCACATGTATTTGAGATTAGAAGAAATTAGAAGAATTAGAAGAATTATGAAATTAGCATTTGGGGATTTGGAATTAGAATTAGAAGAATTAATTAGTTAATTAAATAATTTAAAGAAACTATTTAATTATTTAGAAATGGACTTTAATTAAAGAATAAAGATTAGTTAAATTAAAGGAATTAAATAACAATTAATTATAATAATTAATATTTAGAAAAGGGTTAATGATTAATTGAATAGAGATAGAAATTGAGAAATTAATTTATTTATAATAATAAAGATTATTTAAATTGGGGAATTAATCAAAATCAAACGAAATTAATTAAATAATAAATATTTAATTAACATTAGAAAAATGGTTAAAACGATTAAATGATGACAGAATTGGAAATGAATTAATTAGTAAAGTTACAAAGAAATATGAGATTAGAAGAATAAGATTAATTAACTTAATTAAATAATTAAAGAATTATTTAATCAATTAGAGGAATAATTAGTACATGATCAATGAGACATTTTTAGGTGTCTACATTTGCCCCTCTTTGAGACAAAGTCGAAACGATGTTGTTTCAAAGAAAATGAAAAAAATTCTACCCCAGTATGCCTTGGTACCATTGTATAGTGTAAATATGCACCCTCAGAAAAGGTGGTCGAAAAATTCAAAAATTGAGACCATATTTTTGATATCAGTATAATGAACAATCGTGTGAAGTTTCATGCATTTTGGAGATCGTTTGAGTAGCCTACAAGTTGTTTGAAGTTGACGGGGATCACGAGCGTCGGAGTGGGAAAAAACCCTAATTTTGAGCTATAAATAGAGATTTTAGTTTTTCATTTGCTCATTTGCATTGTGGTGAGTTCTTAGAGATCCTTGCAAGTAATTTTCTTTCCTGCGAGTATTTGATCATCATGGTTGGCTATAGGGCATGAGTGCACTTGTCTGACCGAGTACGTTCTTATCAGAGACCTCTGGGGACTAGCGGTATGGTATTTTTCTAAATTTTTGCCTAATTTTTTGCCTATTTTTTGCAATTTTCCAAAAAAAATTCAGAGACCTTATTGTTATTCATCATCCATACTCCTATTGGTTTTAATGCATTAGTGCTAAGTGTTACACAAACGCTCTAAATGTACCGCAAAAGCTTAAGTGTCACGCATAGGTGCTTAGTATGACGCATTCGCTTATTTGTTCACGCATTCGTTGTAAATGCTACGCATTCGTTACAATTGTTACGCATATGCATTAATTGTATTGCAATGGTGTTAAATGTCACGCATAAATATTTAACTTTACGCATTCGTTATTAATTGAATTTTTTGTCATGCGCTTGATAATTTTTTGTAATCTCGTTATCTGATATCTGACATTTTCGTGCAGGAGAATATTGGAGTGTTATACTACTGACAGAGCAGACACAGTGGACTTGATCTTCGAGCTGATTTACTTGATGAGGAGACTACACATATCTGACATCTAGGTTTATATCATGTTTTACATTTGCCAGAGATTATGGCCAACAGGGCCTTGATTACAACGTTAGTAGAGTGGTGGCATTCTGAGACATGTTCCTTCCATCTTTCTACTGGAGAGGCATCCATTACCTTAGAGAATGTTTGGCGTATACTGCATATTCCCATTCATGGTGCAAGAGTTGTATATGATCATGACGATGGCGTTGCTGGACTGTGTGCCCTTTTTGAGCGTGAGGAGCAGTATTTACATATCAATGGTCATTATGGTATCCCTTGGGCTCAATTGGACTATGATGATCTTACTATCATATTGTGTAGTATCGTAGGCGATTTGTTGATTCCTGATAGATGAGGTCATGGCTTTCCAGTTGGATGGGACAGAGTGCTCCATGATATGATTGTTCATCACTGAGTATATGCTTGGGGTCCTTATCTTTTAGCCATGGTTTATTATCAGAATCATGACGTTGTATACTTGGGATACCGATCTATCAGTTGTGGTGTGACATTGCTCCAGACTTGGGCGTGGGAGCACATTTCTATTTCGAGACTAGTTATTCATGTTGACTTGTAGCCTAATGAGCCTTATGCATTCAGATACACACCTGGTACTAGACACAGGGGTTCGGGTAACACCTTGTACTGGCAACATCAGCTTGATATCTTGCAGCATTTCATTTGGAGACCATATTTAGATTGCCCCAGTTGGGTAGATGATGCACAACATTTGCCTTTTTAGAGAGCAGAGATATCTTATTGGTAGGACCATTGAGACTCAGAGGATCATTGAGATGTCTCTTCCAGGATGGGTACTTAGACAGTTTGGAGAGATACAAGTGACACCTATTGTTACAACATACTTTTCTCATGTTTCTCGCGAGGTTTCTAATTGGGGTGTATGCATACAGCCACATGTGGCAGCTGTCGAGTTTGATGTTGTTCGAGAATTATAGTGGGGTTGGAGTGTAGGTGCAGCAGATCCAGGGACTGCTCCCAAGTATGATGCATGGTGAGCCAGACATAGGCCTATTCCACTGACTGATTCGATTGTTCTGATCATAGCATAACAGATACGACATCCTAGACAGCAATTGAGGATCGACATGGGGGAGAGGAGGGGAGATGACAGAGGAGAGAAGGGAGGAGGAGGAGAGGAGGGTGGAGGAGATGAGGAGCTAGACATTGGTGGAGACACCGAGTCTATGAGCAGCGGGGATGATGATGATTCTTCAGAGTCATCGAGCAGTGAGGACGGGGATGATGATGATATGCCAGAGCTAGAGGATGTGCCTGCTACAAAGGGGGGAGGAGGATAGGGTGGTGATGGAGATGATGATGATCCACAGATTCATAGAGCGCGGATCTAGAGTCTAGAGGATGAGGTTGCCAGACTTAGGCAATGACGAGATACTAAGCGAGAGGTATTCCGCAGAGACTATGGTGCATTAGAGACCGAGAGGGATCGTTTCTAGAGGGAGAGATATGAGGTTGTTAGATGATCGCAGATAATTTAGGTTGCCTATGATCAACATTTTTCTCCAGGTACTGATGCATGCAGACAGTTTGACAGACTCTACTACGCTGCACAAGAGGCTTTTTATTATCGACAGTTGTACTATGACACTATAGCTGAGGGACAGAGAGCTCCTAGCTTTAGTGAGGTTAGAGGTCATTCTGGTTCTAGTAGGACTTCTACATGGAGGACCAACAGTGGTGGTGTCATGGGTCCACCTTGACATCCTAGGGCATGATCTAGTGGGCAAGATCCACCTGTTGACAGAGGCAGTGTTGGTTGAGACATTTAGATCATGTTATATGAGCCTTCGGGCTTATTTATGATTATTGTATTCGGACACATTACCATTTTTGAGTTATATATATGATATGCAGTTTGTTTTGGTGGCAATCTATTATGCCTTGTTTTCTATGTATGTTGCATGATGCTGTGAGTTATGCAATGCATGTCTATATGATATATGAATAATGTTATGAATGCAATGGTTTCTACATGATTTCTATATGATTTATGAATAATGCTATGAATGCAATGGTTATTAAATGCAATTTATACTAGATGAATGCAACTTAAACCTATATGGATGCAATTTTATGGATGAAACTTTTAACTATATGGATGCAACTTTTGTTTTTGTATGATAATGTCGGAATATTCTTTTAACTCAGATGTATCTTGAAGAAATATTAGTAAAATGAAAGAAAGAAGAGATTGATGAAAGAATAATGTTAGAAAAGAAAATGATTTAGAAAGAAGATGAGAAATCAACAAACTATCAATAAACAGATGAGATGAGAATGAGAATGAATGGTTTACGAACCTGGGTCATTATTTAATGCGCAATATATATTCATCACTAAGCCTTATTATTGAACAATGGAGCTTAGCACATCAGGGTATAAGGAACCAAGATGCAAAGATATCTCATTGAAGAAACAAACACCTAGCAAAAAAGGAGTGAACCCCTCCATTCTAGGAAATACATTAGGGGTCGAGGTATGTGTGGCATTCAATAGTTGAATGATCCTATCATAGACACCCACTAGAGCAATTTCCCTAGAACTTCATCGGTTCACACCACAAACAACAAACAAAAGAAAAATATGATGCCCATCATGGCTCCTCTAGTAACTTGTGGACATCCTTGAGTAGCATAGGAACATGATCTGTCACCAAAAGATAAAAGATAAAGACTGACCCAGACAAAATTCAGCAGCTATACTGACTTTGTGCCTTCGTTCTCAATTGCTTGATGTGATGGTTGATAATGTATGATCTCAGAAAATTGCAGACCATGTTTAAGACTGACCTGTTTGATTTTGAGTGTATCCTCTTCTGTTTAAGACAAGATAATGATTACTTGATATGGATATTATACGATTGATAAGACAGCTTGATCAGTTGATTACAGATGTTTGACTAGATAGTTGTATCCTTTGTTAACTTTGTGCGAAGCGTTTGCTGGATATATGCTAGGGTATTTGTTGCGTGCGATACATTTTATTGCAAGTTTTATGATTGATTGATTTTTTATTGTTTTTGGATTTTGTGGATCGATATTTGAATGTTTTTGGTTGATTTTTTCTGGACATTCTATGGATGTTTTTGGTTGATTTTTTCAAGACATATTTGAATGGTTTTGGTTGATTTTTTATTTTTCATGTTTTTCACTGTTTTTTTAAATTTTTTCAAGACTTTTTATGATATTTTAGGATTTTTTCAGTTATGCCCCCAATGTGCAAACCTATATGACATGATGATTTTCAGAATGCATGCAGAGACAATAAATTTTTGACATGACCTATGTTAATGCAATATGCATGATGAATATGCATTTCCTATTCGAACAAGGATGACTGTGTTTGTTTAGCATTTAGTAATACATCAATTGAATTGGAGGTACAAAACATTTCATAGATAAGAGGTCAATCGACCCTTAAGGTCCCTTGTAGCATCCAAATTAACACACTTAGTGACTAGGATTTACAAATGGAGACGCTGAAAACTTCCCCATTGGTTCTTGAAACTTTGATCTTCTTTTGCCCATGTGTGTGCAAATGAGTTAATTCTAGCTCTTGTGTACACTAGAGATCCTTAGAATCCTATATGAATAGCTACGTGGATTATCCTAACTTCAAAAGCATCTTGAATAGAGCCTCGCTGCCAGCAAGCTTTTAGAGCTCCGACGAGGTTATAGACTATAATTTCTCAAATATTGCTCCATTGCCAACAAGCGTTCATAGCCCTGATGGAGTTACTTTAATGCTCCCATAGTCAATTTTTTTATCGCACTTTGTATGCATGATATTTCATTTATATATCATTGCTCCTTTGCCTTGAGATGAATATTTGGCATAGCACTTTTCTTTTTTATTTTCTTGCCTTGACTTGTAAGTAATGAAACCTACTTGGGTGTGACAATAACAATGGCGCTGGAGTAGAATTTTAGATTTTTCACTAGTCATATGATCAACTAGGTGTCTTGAATGAATTGGAGATTATGTTAATGTTTTTGAGATACAACAATTAATATATTTTGGGTTAACAAGTCTCAAATAGTGAAATCATTACCCAACTATAAGTAAAGTGTTGTCATAGGGTAATGTTGAAAGTGAATGACCTTAGGATCTCAAAGACTTCATGTCCGAATATCTAAGAAAGGAGACGACCCTTGTTTCTCTTGAATGCAAACAGATGGTAAACTTGGACAGTTGCTTTGTTTTATTGATGTTGCTATATGCCAATACATAAATTTTGTGAATGTGATGCATTTGAAAAAGAAACTATATGTGATGTAATGCTTTGAGGAAAATGAGATGAAATACGGAAAGTAAAACCTAAACTAACCCAACCCTTAGATATAATATTATTTAAGGTGCATGTTGTTCATAGGGTCAAGGAGTGGATCTCCCTCCATGGTAGCCAAATTGTATGCTCCATTTCCTATAACCCTTGTTATGATAAAAGGACCTAGCCAGTTAGGTTCAAACTTCCCTGGCTTTTCTCGTTCCACTAGGTTCCTTTGGTTCTCCTTGAGAACTAGATCTCCCACTTCAAAATTTCTTGGGCGTACTCGTTTATTGTAACTCCTTCTCAATTTGTTTTGGTAACCTTGCAAATGATTTAAAGCAGTTTGTCTCTTTTCATCGAGCGTTTCAAGCTCTTGTAATCTTGCAACCCAATAGTCTTCCTCTGATATGATGTTTTTTAAGGAGACTCTTAAAGACGGTAGTATCACTTTTGTACAATAGACCAAGGAATATGGTGTTGCTATTGTAGGGGTGTGTACTCTTGTTTTGTAAGCCCAAAGAGTGAGATTTAACTAGAGATGCCAGTCTCGTCCTGTGTTAGTGACAACTTTCTTTAGGATCTTCAATATTGTCTTGTTTGTTGCATCTGCTTGTCCATTGCTTTGCAGATAATATGGTGTTGCAAATCTCTATTTTATTTGAAATTGTTCACACAATTCTCTCATTTCTTGATTTTTTAATGGATATTTATTGTCTATCACTATGCACATTGGAATCCCGTACCGACAGATAATGTAATTAAGCATGAACTTTTCTATTTGCTTACCAATGGTGTATGTAAGGGGAATTGCCTCAACCCATTTATTAAAATACTCAGTAGTTGTTAAGATGAATTTGTGCCCATTGGAAGAAGTAGGATTGACTTTACCAACTAGATCTAACTCCCATTGTGAAAATGGCCATGGTGATGTAATAGGTTGAAGATCTTGTGTCGGTGCATGAATGAGGTCTCCATGCATTTGACATTGTTTATATTTTACATATTTATTGGCATCCTTTTTCATAGTTGGCCAATAGTATCTTGTTCTTAACAATTTCTTTGATAGTGGCGGGCCACTTTGCTGTGCCCCATAAATTCAATCATGTGCCTCCTTTAGGGAAAGTTGAGCTTCTCTTTCATCAAGACATTGGAGAAGGGTTCCATCAAAGCCCTTTCTATACAATGTGTCAGCAATAATAGTGTGTATGGATGCCTGACGGATAAGGGTTTTCTTTTGATTTCTAGACAAATCAGAAGACATATACTGAGTATGTAAGTATGTGTATATCTCATTATACCACGGGGATTCTGGACCCACAATTTCACATACATATTCTGATGAGGGAATCTCATATGCCGGTATCATCAATTGTTCTATAATAAACTTAAACTGAGTTTCATTATTAGGCATATTTAGTAGAGATCCTATTGTAGCCATGGCATCGGTTGCTTTGTTCTGCATCCTTGGAATCTGTTCAAAAGTGATGTTACTGAAATTTTCTTTGTAATCTTCTACCATTTGTTTATAAGGCAGCAATTTATCATCTTTTGTGTTGTAGTCATCATTGACTTGATTTTCAATCAATTGTGAGACACCATAGACCTGTAATTATTTTATCCTCCACTGCACAATGGTACGAAGTCCTATGATGAGAGCTTCATATTCAGCTATATTGTTCATACGAGGAAATTTTATTTTGAATGACTTAGGGATAGAATCACCTTAAGGGGTGATGAAAAGAATCCCAACTCCAGCTCCATGATTTGTATAGGACCCATCAAAGCATAATTTCCACATGGTAGATGTTGTCAATGTAAACACAGACTCATCAGGAAAGTCTATTAGTAGCGGGTGATTGTCTTGCAAAGGAGCCTCTGCTAACTGATCTGTTATAATTTGCCAATTGATTGCCTTTTTGTCCACATACTCTATATCAAACTCACTTAAAATCATGGCCCACTTAGCCGATCTCCTAGTCAATGTTGCTCTGCTTAATAAATATTTGAGTGGATCAAAGCATGCGATGAGTTGTACTTTGTGACTCAGCATATAATACCTAAGTTTCTGAGATGTGAAAATCACTGCTAGACATGCTCGTTCTATAGGAGTGTAATTAAGCTCATATCTAATTAAGGTTCTACTTATATAGTAGATTGCTCTTTCCTTTCCTTGATCATCATGTTGTGCCAACAAGGCTCCTAAAGATGAGTTTGTTGTTGATATATATAGTAATAGGGGTTTTCCTAGAGTGGGTGGAACTAACACTGGAGTATTCAGAAGATAATCTTTTAAAGCTTGGAAAGCTTCTTGGCACTGTTTTGTCCATTTGAAGGTAACTCTTTTTCTGAGTAAATACTGGAATGGATGACATTTATCTACTAATTGTGTTATGAACCTCCTTATGGACTGCAGTTTTCCTTGTAACCCTCTTGATTGCTTAAGTGTTGATGGAGGTTGCATATCCATGATTGCTTTGACCTTTGCAGGATCTACTTCAATTCCTCTGTTAGACATAATAAACCCTACAACTTTACCTGTTGTTACACCAAACACACACTTTTTGGGGTTTAGCCTGACATTGTACTACTCTAATCAATCAAATATCTTGGCAAGAACTTCAAGATGACCTTGTCTTGTCTGTAATTTAGCTAGTAGATCGTCCACATAATCTTCCATGATATTGTGGATCATGTCATGAAATAGTGTCGCCATAGCCCTTTGATATGTTTCTCATGCATTCTTAAGACCAAACAGCATGACGTTCTAGCAGTATGTTCCCCATGGACAAGTAAACATCATCTTGTGTTGATCTTCCGGTGCAATCTTGATCTGGTTATATCCCAAGAAACCATCCATTAATGAAAGCATTTCATTCCCAGCAATTAATTCAACTATCATGTCTATGTTGGGTAATGGGAAATCATCCTTGGGACATGCTTTGTTTAGATCTCGGAAGTTAGTACATATTCTTATGCCCCTAGTGGGTTTAGTCACAGGCACCAGATTGGATATCCATTTTGTATAGTCAATAGGTCGAATGAAGCCCACATCCAGCAACTTTTGGAGTTCTATTTTGACCAGTAATGCAATGTGGGGATGCATTTTTCCTAGCTTTTGTTTGTATGGTTTAATTCTTGGTAGCAAGGGTAAATGATGTAACACCAATTCTGGATCTAAGCCTGGCATATCCGCATAGGACCAAGCAAAATTGATAGGGCGTTGTTTGAAAAACTGTATGAATTTATCCTTTTCTTCATGGTTCAATGATTTTTCTAAGTGGATACTATGTACAACTTCTCCTTCTACTATATTCACTTCTTTAGTCTCTTCCATGAGTAATGTTGAATTCTCTTTTTCAATAGGGAGGTTGTCTAACTCACTCTTGCCATTGTGGTCACTTTGATCCATATCTTTTGTTACAAAGACACTTGCCTCTCGAAAGTATGTTGTTCTATCCAGGTCTACAGCAAATCATGCCTTGTGATCACCTTGTGGAAATCCTTATTTGACACCAAGGAATTCTGCAATAGCTTCATCATTCTCCAACCAATCTAGAGTTGGTTTTCCTTCTTGTCCCTAATCAATCAAATGTGAGTGTACAAGGGGTAATTCATTACTCCCTTCTGTTGTAACAAATTTTGATAACATGCATACCTAGTTATTTGAGGGACCTGGTATATTTTCATCATCTATTGGTGATTTGTGATACCTTATTATGTCAATTGTTAGTGGGATACAACCATGATTAAATAAAAATTCATAGTCATGAGAATCTGTCTCACTTTCTATGTATGTTTCAAATTCTGAGGTTGTATCACTTATCTCCTCTTGTTCTTGCATCTGATTTTGTTGTAGATTGGTGGGCCTCCTTTGTATGGGAGTTACCCTTCTTAAACCTAGTATAATTTGTTGTAGTCTTTCTTCATCTGATTCATTGGGTGGAGCTTGAGTTGTTTCCCTTGGCAGAAGTATTGACAACAACCAAGGATTAGGCTCACTTACTAGTGCTAAGCCTATGTCTGTTACCATATTTGCTTGTGCGGATGTGTCAAATACTGTATTGCTGGGTGATTCTGTGCTAGGTTCTTCTAAAAGTTGTCTCATATCTTCACCATTTGATTTTGCACTAGGCGATGTTGGTACTTTCTTGCTTGTCTGAGAAGAAGAGGGAAACACTTGTGTTGACGACTGACTTTGAGATATGTATTTTGACGGTAGCCTTGGTCTGCTCAGTATATCCAATGTACATTGTCTTTCTTCTATTATATTTGGTACATGTTATATCCTAACCCTTGATTCTTTGGATTGTCATTTGGTACAATGGGTTCTAATCTTCCTTGCTTTTGTAATCCCAAGCCTGTGGTACCATCATACCCATGTTTTTGTAACATCTTGAATCCGTTGCCATATTGATCTAAAGGTAACCTAGGTATTGTCATGTTGTCTTCTTCTCTATAAATCCATTGATTGACATCTTCATTCAGATATTCTTCTTGTAAATCCCCCCACCTAATGAAAGAGCATGAATCTGAGTATCTAACTATTTCTTTTCCTTTGTCTTGTTTCATTACTGCATTTTGAGGTTTCCCAAAAGACCTAGGAGACAGAGATAATTGTTTTCCATTTGAGGTACTTGAAATAGAGTATTCTCCACAACCCATCTTTTATCTGCAAAGAAGATGTTGTAGGCACATTCTTCTGTGTTGTTGCGATTGTTAATGACTCCATTTGTGTAGTGAGTGGTGCTGTTTGATTAATTGGTATCTGGTTATCTACACTTGCCTTTAAGTGATTACAGTGTTGGAATGGATTTGAATCACCTTTTATGGTGATTTCAATGCCATTGTACGGTAATTTGACACATTGATGAAATGTTGATGGCACAGCTTGCATGGTGTGAATCCATGAACGGCCTAATAACATGTTGTACCCTAGTTCCCTGTCCAACGCTTGGAAAGTAACCTTTGTTGTTATAGGTCCTATTTGCACTGGTATCATAACCATACCTTTTGAGGGACACTCTTCATCATCATATGCTTTGATGTTTATTCTCTTTGAAGAATCAATATGAAGCTCAGAATATCCCAATGCCTTAACTAGATTTAATATACAAATGTTGAGACCAGCTTCTCCATCTATAAGTACTCTTATCATTCTTCTCTGATGTATGTAAGATTCTACATGTAGCAGGTCATTATGGAGAAGTCTATCACTAGGAATATCCTGTTCTGTGAATGCAATGCGGGTACCCTATGCCAAATTCCCCACCATGGTTTGGAAGGCATTTTCATCTATATTTATGTCCACTACCAAATTTTGAAGTGCTTTGTCCAGAATAGCTTTATGAGTTGGTGATATACGCAGTAGTTCAAAGAGTGATATTTGTGCTAGGGTTTTATTGAGTTTCTCAACAACATTATAAGTCCCTACTGCTGGTGGTGGGTTTCATGGTACTCCTTGTAAAGTTACTTTAGATCTGCGAGTAACTATTGTGCAGTATCTATCTCTAGGAGTTAGCATGATTGTAGCCACTGTATCATCTCTTGTGAAGGAATTATCTGTAACATATGTTGTGTTATCAAGGTTTATGTCATATCCCTTCCTATAGTCATCATGTGCAAGTCTGACATCCATGATATGTGCTATAAGTTCATCTTCAAACCATCCCGAATGAAATGGTTCTTCATGCCCCCAGTCCATAAGACAGAGATTCTTGTCTTCATCATATTTTGGTGCTTCTGACAGCATGCAAATTTGGTTAGCATCATTGTGAGTCTCTTGATATTGCTCATCATTATCAAGTGCTTCTTGTGAATCATTGTTTACCACATCTCCTAAGCTAATGGCATGAATAGTGTAGTCGTATGAGACTTTTGTGTAGTTAGTTGTATTATCTTGTGTTCCTAATGTAGATGCCTTCCCTTTGTCATGTTTGACAAATGGATCTTTAAAGATGGTATGATTCGTGGTTGCTGACATTTTGTTGGTGTCAATTGTGATGTCACCTTGATTGATCATGTCTTGGACTAAGTTTTTCAATTTATAGTAACTTGCATTTTTGTGACCTTTAGTACGATGATAGTCACAAAAATCACTATCATTCCACCATGTAGGTTTGAAAGGACCTGGTTCATATACTCGTACTTCTGGAAAAGTGATCATGTTTGTCTGTATCAACTTTTTTAACGTTGATTCAATAGGTTCCCCTAGAGGTGTGTAATTCCTTCTTGGAGCATTTACCCTTGGAAATTTTGTGTTCATAGTTTGCACAACGTTTGCATTTGTCGAGACAGTGTTATTCTCTGTGTGCGGACTAAATGATTGACTTGGACCCTGTAAAGACAAAATCGGTTGAGTTCTCATCACTATACGGGCGTCTACAACACCATCGTTGGTCACATTTTTGTTTTTTGACCAAAATTTGGATTTATCGTTGTTGTTGTTATTGCCATATTTTATGAGACCTTGTTCTATTAGTCCTTTCTCACACTTTAGGTCTTTTTCAGTGATTTGTTTAAACGTGGTCAAACATTGCATTTGTATTGGGTACTTGATTTTAGGAATTAAGTTTTCTGTGAACATGTCATCTTGCTCTGTTTCTGGGATAATAGTTTTGCACCTCCTATAGAGAGCTCTCCATTATTGTATGAAGGACACGAATGTTTTATTCTCATATTATTTTGTGGCACATAAGTCCATCAAAGTGACTGGGGTTCCAATGTTATGCGAAAAGTTAGCAATGAAGTGTTCAACTAATTCCCCCATGATGTCATAATTGGTGGTAAATGTGAAAACCACTCCAAGGCTGAGCATCCCATACGTTTAGGAAACAGTCTCATTAGATAAGTGTCTTCAGTTGCAACCTCTATACATGTCATAAAAAACTCTCTGATGTGATCCCTAGGATCACCTTTCCCTCGATATCTGTCAAATTTTGGTGTTTCAAAATATGGTGGGAAAGTCGGCATGTATAATTTGTGATCAAAAGGATAAGGACTTAAGTCCTGCATTGTGTAGCTCTTTTTATCATTACTGGTTTGCATAGTTGTCATTTGTTGTTGTAGATTTTGTACTTGTTGGGACAGAATATCCATTTGAGTCAGAGGTACACTTTGCGCATGCATATTTCCCACAAAAGGATTTGTGGTAGTATAACTAGGAGGTTGTTGAAATATACCATAATTATAATTTTTTGTGTTATGAGTTCCACTAGGTATTGTGAAGTAAGCGATATGTGAACCCATGTTTGACTGAGTTGTACTCGTTGTATTAGCGGAACCTAGGTTTGCATTTTGATGACTATATGTAGATCCTATAGAATAGGAAATTGGAGGTTGGGTTGCACTTGTTGTATGAGTAACTTGTGTTTGAATAGGTGCTGAGACACTTGACATCATTGGTATAGCTTGTGTTGGTGCGCTGACATTTATTGTTGAGGATGATGCACTTTATTGAGAATTCGCGTTTGAAATGTCATTTGTTTGTATATACAATGTTGATTTATTTTGAGGAAAACTTGAGGTCGTCGCTTGTGTTTGTGTCATATGTGGTATTTGACTATTATTTTGACCTAGAGTATTTCCTAGTGGTAAGATTGTTGTGATATCAAAATCTTCACGTAATTTGGCCCCATTTTGTAATAACAACGAGAGATACTTGTCCCTATCATTATGTATAAGAGCGTCTAAGATCATAAGGATATGTGGGTCCTGTTGAGCTTATTCAATCTCTTCACGTGTTAAACTTTGTTTTAGTTCATGTATTGTGGGCATTGCCTAATAATTCCACTGTTGACTAGTTGATATGTCCATGTTCCAAGTTGGATTTACTGACAAGTCGTTGTTTGGGTCCATTTTACTTTTTGCCTTTTGTGACCTTGTGACGGGCATTTAAGACTTCTATATGAGGATGGTTTAGAACCTAATGCAAGACGACACTAATACAAGACTCTAGACCTAAATATGGAATATGCAACACTAGACCAGACTCTCTATTAAGGATTTTGACGTGAGACTTGTTGAATATTTTGAGATTTTTGCAACGCAAGTTTTTCAAGTTATTCTCTCATGTGTTCTGCAGCAATTTATCTATCAATTCTACAGGTAATTTTATACTCTATATTTAGTTCGTACTCAACTCCTATATAATGGGGTGCGTTTCTCTTAAATTACCAGGCCAAGTTACCTAAACCGTCAATAATTTCTCATTGACCGCCATTTGGCACTAGATTATGTTGCTCGAAGGGGAGGAAACCATCACTAGGGAGACCCATTAGGACGCATGCTATGACTTTCTAAGATGATTATGCAAATGCTAATGGACTAAGACAGATGTATATGAGGTCTAGACAAGGACTTAAATCTAAGGACGTATATGAGGACGATAATGAGGATGTAAATAAGGACTATGCAACTTCTAAGGATGATAATAATGGCGTAAATGAAGACTATGCAAGGACTACGGACGATAATAAGGATGTAAATAAAGATTATGCAAGAACTATGGACGATAATAAGGACGTAAATGAAGACTATGCAAGGACTAAGGATGATAATAAGGATGTAAATAAAGACTATGCAAGGACTATGGAAGGACTAAGGATGATGATAAGGACATAAATGAAGACTATGCAAGGACTATGGACGATAATAAGGACGTAAATGAATACTAATGAGGATTGTGCAGGGACTATGCAAGGACTACCTATGGTCACAAGTATATAAAATTTTGAGTTTGTAGGACTGTCTAGCGTTTCAAGATGGACTTTGTTTCCGGTAATTCTGTGTAGGACAAGTTTGTTGTTTTCCAAATCTAAGAATAGTTGTTTGAAGGCAAGTATAGCTGATTGAACTGTGTTCTGACCAATTTCAAAAATTCAGAGATACGTAAGATAGAGCCTGAAATAGGTCAAAAAAACTGACTCAATATTGGTTTGGTACAATGATACATAAAAAAGCACAGAATACAATCTTAGGCTAGATATTGGAAACCATTCAAATGAGGCCCTTACAATAAAATACCGAAACAAAATGAACAAATAAAGAGTCTGGCAGCATTGGCTCCACTCCACGGCACACACTTCTCGGGCATGCTAGTCTCTCTTACCCTGAAGATCCGAAGATCTTATCACCAAGGGATTATTGTATCATAATGCAAGGTACATGAAGGGTGTCTATGGGGTATGATCCGCACTCCCGGAATCACTGAATGTAGGATTTGGGCTACTAAGTTGGTTCTTATTATAAATTTTTTAGGGGTCCCGATCCAACGACGGATTCTCAGAGCAAGCCACTTAAGACTTTAGTTGAACTTATCAGTGTAGGGAAGGCCCCCACATACGTTGAATTCACTCAACACTCTAGCCGCCTAACCAGTATATCTATATAGTGGCTCGAAAAACCCGCTCGAGAGTACATTGGGAGAGACGATATCCCCAACGCATCCCAATTCAAAGTACCTCTATGGGGTGATTAAATCCCCAGTCAAAGATACCCCTCTCCACTAAAATGAAAAATTTGGGTGCTGTTATTACCTTCTCCCTTTCTCCCAAGACCCTGAAGACGGGTGGAAAGGTAGTTGATGCAATAGTAGGTCCACCCCAAACACAATAAAAGTTCTTTCCCTTAAGAAAATGAAATGTGAGTTAATCTATTGAGCAATCTGATTCACTTTCATTTTAAAACCCAAGTTTAGGTGTGAGATACGCATGTGCATGTCAATTTTAAAACACCAAACTGAAATGTGAATGCATACATGTCAATTTTAACCATTGTTTATTTTAAGCCCAAAACTGAAGTGTTATAACATGCATGCCCATTTTAACCATTGTTTATTTTAAACCCAAAACTGAAGTGTGAGAGCATGAGTGTTTATGATTCAGTAAAGATCTGATCCTCGCTGTAAATTCACCACATGTTGCAAACAGATAATCAGTAACCCAATAAAACCCACATAAGACAGAGAAATAAACTATGACAAATACGAATGCGTGATGATACCTGAGTGATTGTGTGATCCTGTATGATCGATTGTGTAATTCTAACAAAGCGATTGCGTAATTCTGACAGAGTGTTTGCGTGATCCTAACAGAGCGATTGTGTGATCCTAATAGAGCGATTGTGTGATCCTAACAGAGCGATTGCGTGATCCATAGATAAAAAAATAAAAAAATAAAAAATAAAAGAAAGATAATGTTGATCAGGAACCTACAAAACAGATTGTGATGCCCTAGCAATATCTCTCATCATCCATTCTATGTTAAGAAAATCATATTTCACTCTATAAGAGAGAACTAGGCTATTGTATATGCCGATGGCTGGTTGATCCTCTAGATCTCGTATCTGCTTTTCTGCCTTTAGGATTTGCTGATAGTGTCTGGCTTGTCTTCTGTGCTCCTTCATCCTCCTGGCACCTGAAATTTTGAATTGCACCTTATGTGCAATAAAATGTCATAATTAAGCATGCAATGAAAATAAACCATATTCAGATTTACCTAATTTCATACAAAATTTGACAGAACAGAGAGGAGAAAATAAAAAATATAAAGTAAACAGAACAACAATATTCCTGATGAATGTGTGATCCTAACAGAGCGATTGTGTGATGTTGTAAGGGCTTTTGCATGATGGGTTTCACATGAATGCGTGACCTGGTCTGTTCGATTGCGTGATCCTATCTATGCGATTGCGTGATGATGTAAGCGTGATTGCATGATTCAGAATTATTCTGCAAATTTGTACAAACCTGCAAAAAAAATTTAAAATTTTGTACGATCTGCAAAATCACATAGAAGATAAACAAGGTTAAATTGTTGTTAGTTCATGTCGGGTTCACCAAAATGTCACATCTATAAATTCATCTAATGTAAAGTAAACTAGGAATACCAGGGAAATCGCGAATCCCTATCCTAATCAGAATTCAAACAAACAAACAATGAAATAACACAGAAGCAAGAAACAAGAATATAATTAAAATCAATACATCCCCCTATTCCAAGATTGCATATAACTTCCATTGCTCTTCTAGTCCTCTTTGTGGTATGGTGGCTCTTAGATACCGCGTTGGCAACCTGCAAATGACACAAAGATTCAAAGTTTGAGATTTAGAGTAATTGTTCAGGATTGAAAATGGAGATTGAATGCTCAATTTATAGATTTTTAGAGATGATTGATTGAGAGGTGGAACAAAAATGATTGAATAGATTAAATGAGTCAACTAATTGAGAAAAAGTTGACTGAGGGATGAAAAAGAATGATTGGAGGAAATAAAGAGGAGGAAATAGTTAACTGATTGAAAGCTGATTGAGAGCTTTACTTAGAAAAAGCTAACTAATAGATAGAAATAGAAATTGGAGAGATAATTGAATTAAATAATTTAGCATGTGCTTGAACTTTGACTTTGATTTTCAATTTAATCTTTGCATGATATTTAATTCAGATATTGAATTTATTTTAAATTCAATTTAGTATTTGAATATATTTAGAACTTGACTTTGAAATTCAATTTGATTTATGAAATCATGCACATGTATTTGAGATTAGAAGTAATTAGAAATTAAATGAAATTAGAAGAATTAGAAGAATTATGAAATTAGCATTTGGGGATTTGGAATTAGAATTAGAAGAATTAATTAGTTAATTAAATAATTTAAAGAAACTATTTAATTATTTAGAAATGGACTTTAATTAAAGAATAAAGATTATTTAAATTAAAGGAATTAAATCACAATTAATTAAATAATAAATATTTAATTAATATTTAGAAAAGGATTAATGATTAATTCAATAGAGATAGAAATTGAGAAATTAATTTATTTAAATAATAAAAATTATTTAAATTGGGGAATTAATCAGAGTTAATTAAATAATAAATATTTAATTAACATTAGAAAAATGGTTTAAATGATTAAATGATGACATAATTGGAAATTAATTGATTAGTAAGATCACAAAGAAATATGAGATTAGAAGAATAAATGATGACATAAATTGGATTTGTAAAACCCATTTGCACCAAGTGCACACACATGTAAATCGAGTTACAAACCCAATTTACACTCAAAGGCAATCTTGTTCTAGGGTTTTTGGAACCCTAATGAAGTAAATCTGGCAAGCTGAACATGGTGATGATTTCTTTTTCAAGTGTTGCAGTTAAAGTAAAAATCAGACGATGAAGCCATCTCTAAGTAAAAGAACCATGAAGTTTAAGAAGCAAGATCCTCATCCAGTCCTCCCACCTTCTTCAGTGTCATCTAATATTGATAACATTAGAGACACAAAAATTGGTCATGTGGATCTTGAAGAGTTTCTTAAGAGAGTTAAGAACCACTTGAATATTACAAGATGGAGGCAACTATTAACAGTGGTATTCACTTAGTTGTTGCTTTTTTTATGTCAGCATAGAACCCTAAGTTTGTGTTAGTATTAGCTAATAGGTTTGATCCAACAAGAAGGTCTCTCAAGGATGCAAAAGGAAAGAAAAATCTCATTAAATTGGATGAGGATTTCTTGGATACAATTTTCAAATGTCCAAACATTGATGAATATGCCAATATTGACATGCAGTCAACCCAGACATATTATGACAATAATTCAAATAAGTGCAGGAGGAATATCAATGATAATTGGCTAAAGTCTCCTAGGCCTACCATTGCAATATGACCTAAGACCATTCACCAAAGTGACTTCATTGAGGAGGTAAATGATTTGACTACCCTTCTTAGTAGGGTGAAAGGGATCCTTATTTCAAATACATATCATGAATGGATGTATCAATGCATCCATATCATCTGACAAAACAAGAAAAAGATCTAATGGGATAAACAGATAAGTGATGTTTTGTGTGAACAACTTACCAAGGTCCCAACTAGTTTGAAGTTTTATATGACCTCATATCTAGTGTATGTAGCAACCTCAATAAGGCACTTTCCAGGATTGTCAACAACAGGGGATAGGAGCCAAGTTCCAGTGTATCAATATTACTCTTAGTTGACTATAAATAATAATTCACATTATTTCAAGAGAGTAAATGATGCCTTCTTCTATAATTGCATGTGTATGTTTGACAAGGATATCTAGAAGAAGACGGTGTCAAATAAAACTTGGAATGTAGTGAATCAGTATGGATGCATGAACTCCTAGAATTCCCCACTTTCACCTACCTCGGATTAGGATGCTATGATGATGAGTCTTTCATGCTCCCTAGGTACCCATTAGAAAAAAGTGTTCTCATGGAGTTGGCCCATCAAATGATAGTAGTACATGAACGCCAATCAAGTTCATATAAGCCCAGAATTCAATTGAATTCATTCCATATTAGATCAGAAGATGACACTATGGGACTAGTGGGAAAGAATTCTGAGCTAAGGACTAAGAATAGTAAAGATTCAATGACCCCACATGTTCCCAAATTCAAGTTTAATATTGAAAAATGGAAAGATAGGAGTCAAGGAGAATCATCAACTCAAGATACTCAAACAAAAGAAGAATCTCGGGAAGAGTTGCTTGAGGAGGAACTACAAGAAGAAAAAGAAGAAGAAGGATCAAAGAAAGAACAAGAGGAAGAGTATGATGAGGAAGGATTACCTAAAATTCCTAGTACTTCCCAGTATGAAAGGAAACAAGAAACCATCCCTCATACATCTCATCATGCTCCAAGTATAACTCCTCCACTGGTTTTTGTTTCTAATCCTATTCCTTTTGGTTCCACTATTTCTTATACATCTGATGCTCCTAGTGTAGTAATCCCTACTATTCCTTACACAATAGCCAGTGAGTCAGCCTTGGACACTCCACAGGACAATATTGAAAAATGTGTTTCCCCCAAATTTGTCTAAAGTGTCTTCAACCATGCTAGAAGATTTTGATAATTTCATGTATGAGATTGAATTTTCACCCAAATTTTTAGTCATAGAGAACCCACCTGTGATTATGACTTCTACTCCTCCCATTGTGACTACAAATGTACAGGAGCAAGAACTTTCATGTCAAGTATTGGTCACAAGAGTTGAAGATAACACACCTTTACCAACCTAGTTGATCTCCAACACTCCCAAGAGGAAGAACCGGGCCATCTCCCTAGATGACTTTGACTTTAGCCAGCTAGTTCCTATCAAGTGCAAGGTTACAAAGAAAGCTAAGACTCTATCTAGGGTTAAATTAGATAAATCAAATAATAAGTATGTTGAACTTGCAGTACCTCCTCTACACACAAATTTTAAGAAGATTCAACCTATAGATTATGTCATTAACATGATTGAATTGGGAAAGCGAACTCATGAAGGAATTGTGGAGGATTCTCAGACATCTTTTCATAATCTTGTGGAAAGATATAATGAAGAAAAGGTTAAGAAGGATAAACTTAAGAAACAAGTGGAACAATTCACCATTATGTTGATTAAGATAAAACAGTCTTTAGAGGTAATTGAGACAATTACTTCGTCAGTTGATGAGAAAGTCATGAAATAGGCTGAGCATGTCACTTCACGAGAGAGATTAGTGGGTGAATGGATGGATATAATGTTGAGTCAAGGAACACATCTTATATGCTTTGCAGTTACATTGATTAACAATTTAGAAGATATTAAGTTTGAGGTAGATAAAACATTGGATCTACTTTCAAAATAATTGGAGACACAAGAGAAAGACTTCGACTCGTAGTTGAAGTTGGAATATTTTCAATTGGATTTTCTGGTTGATAATGGAGTGCTCCCTTCAAGAGACATGTATATTGAATAGAGAGAATCATTGGAACATTAGATGAACACTTTAGAAATGCTTATCAAGGATACGTGAAAGCCAAAAAAAGAATGTAATTATAAAGGAAAGGAAATCATTAAAAAAGTATTAGAACTTATGTGCACGTTCCTTAATGAGAATCAGAAGCCTCTTCATGAAGATGTTATCATCAAAGAATTCAGCTTGCTCATTGGAGAAGAGGTTGATAAAGAAATTTTCTCAATATCTTCAATTGATAAACTGATAGATATTCAGGTTAATCTGGACAACTTGGCTTTCCTTTTGAAGAAGCAAAAAATATGTTATGGTGGCCTTGGAGATTCTATCACTCAGGTCAAAGTTGTTACAAGTCATCCTCAAAAACCCGATGAAGAACTAATGAAGATTGCCCTGTAGAAGTTCGAGGAATTCATGAAAAAAGATCATAATGGAGTGTCTAATGGCACTTAGTATTTTTACATTTTTTAAAGATGTAGGTACATTTTTATAGTTAGCATTCAACACTTCAAATGTCATTTTGTATTTATGGTTTTGCATCTAGAATATGTGCAAGTTCTAACTCAAGTAGGACTCATTTTTTACTTACTCATAGTTTTTTGTATATTTCTTAGATTATCTCTTTTCCCCTCTCCTATTTAAGTGAGGGTGCTTATTGTAATTATCATATTTAATTTTATGCAATGAAACTCTGCCTAAGTGAAGAGCAAAGTGAAACTTTGAGTTCATATTGTTATTTTGCAAACTTTATCAAATAAGAAAATATCTTTGGCATTTAGAATTTGTGTTGCATTCATTGTGGTTAATGGTGAGACTTCTCTTACGTCATTCTTATTATAAAATCTTGTTTATATTTGGTAAAATCATTGTGAAGAAGTATTGTTAAAGAGTAGAACAAATCTTGCTATGTAAACTTTGTGTTACATTTCAGCATTTGTAAGGTAGAACTAGTACAAAGATAACCAATTAAATAATTTGAGCTTTACTTTGTTGTCTTAGGTAGAAGTTTATAAAATTATAAGTGGGTATAAATAAAAAGACTTTATGCTTTGTCTTGTTATCTTGGAAAAGTTCATTTTGGGTTACAACAGAAATAGATTTAAAAGTTGATAGGATTATAGTGTTTTGAAGACTTTGAGCTCAAGTTCTATTTTCTTGTCCCATGGAAGCAATAGAAGACTTTGTGCTTTCATAGAAAATTTTCTTCTTGTTATTTTGTATATTTCATTAGTATACTTCAGGTTATTTCATATTAACTTAGAAGTTGTTTAAATCATTATTGCTCTTGATTGTAACTTCTTTTCTTAAAAAAAGTGAAAAGAATAACATATATTCTAAAAAAGTGAATAAGATGATGTATCACCCAAGTTTAGATTAGGATTCATAGTTAGAGTTTTGTTCTAAGTAGGAAAGAATAGTAAGAAAAGGGGGATCCTTAGATCTTATAACTAGGAGAGATTTAATCTCACGTATTGTGGTTGAAGCCACAATTTTGTGAACTTCCCCAATTTACAAAATTTTCACCCAACAGTTTTTGGCAACTCTACTGGGGAGAACACACAACCAAGTACCTCAAGTTTTTGGTTGTATCCTACTAGTGCTCTTATTATTGGCATCAAACTTCAATTTTTGTTCTTCTAAATGTTTATATAGCTTCTAATGTAGTTGGTCCAAGTTATACTCATGGTAGACGAAATCAAGGTACCGTAGATCCTATTTTTGAGTTGCTGCAAAAGAATAACTTTGATTATTTCCTTTCTAAAAATCATCTCCTTTACAACGTACAAGAATTTTAACTCCTACAAGCGAAAAATCACCTATTCTAAGTGAAGCTTCTAGTGCTCTAAGACCCTTGGTGTTATCACAAGCTCAGATGTTTGTTATTCCACCTTTTCAACTAGTTATCATGGATGTTGGAGGTGGTCAAGGCACTCAAGGTCCATGGGGTAAAAAATTTGGTCCCCTCAATTTGCCTTTTCCAATCCATTCGCTTTCATAAGATTCAAGGAAGAATATTCCTAATTTTTATGGAGATAGAAAACAACATCTTGATGAGCATATTGCTGCTTTTTATATTGCATGTGGTGTTCTTGGAGTTGAACATGAGGATGTTTCAGTGAGATTGTTCATTGAGACACTACAAGGTGTTGCCGCTGATTGGTACTATCACTTGGGTTCATAAAGTATCACTAATTGGGACACCCTCAAAACTCATTTTGAGGCAAGGTTCAAGTCGGCTGAAGATTCTCATGCCCTCTTCGCACAACTTACACAATTGAAGAAAGAACCTCATGAGCCTATTTGCAATTTCATTATGAAGTTCAATAAGTTCCATAATCATTCTCACTATTTCTTAACCAACTAGTGAGAATCTTAAGTGTTTCTTCATTAACTCCCAACAACCAGAAGTGAGTTTCTTGTTGAGGAGAGAACCTATTAGAGATTTGGATCATGCACAAACCCGGGCGATTGAAGTTAAATATAATCTTATTCTTGTTAGTAAGATCAGGAAAGATCCAAACAAGTCTAAGCATTCTCCTACATTGCTTGAATTATATTCTTCGGGCACTACTAATCCTATGGTGTAAAGGTTAGCAAATGAGATTCTTTCTCTTAAGAAGTAGATTTCTCATAATTTATTCTCTACTCAATACAAAGATATTCCAAGGAGGACTTACCCAAATAATGTTAACAATTATGCGGCCAATATTCAGGCTAAGCTTCCGCCTCCACCTGAAAGGCTAGCTCTTGAAGCTCCTCCACCTTCTAATTTAGTGGTGGGTTACTTCAAAACAGAACAAGGTGATTTTCTACCTGCTAAAGAATATGTTGCAACTCTTTCCCAAGAGCACAGAGAAGATGTTGCTAGCAACTCTACTATTAGCTACATGCACTTTGAAGAATCTTCTAAAGCAATTGATACGTATTAATGCAGTTCTCACCCATTCTCAAAATCAACCTAATCATTCTAGAGATGATGGGACAAAGAAGAAGGACACTCCTCAACTGCCAATCACCATTGCAAAGAGGAGAACTCCTCACCTAAAGAATACGACGAGGGATAACCAAGTAAGTGCATTTGTTCCATCTCCTATTACTTTGAATGTAGTAAAATCCAGTGCCACAAATCTCAAACCTCAAGTTGAAATTCTTTCATCTTTTTTGCCCAGTTCATACCAAGCCTTTGATATAATTGACCATGCTAGAAGACTAAAATTTAGATGTCTGAAGTTGAGTACTTACAAGACAACCCTCACCAATTTGATAGGCTAGTTAAGTTTGTAAAATATAAGGACAATCATCCTATTATAAGCCCTTCCCAGGGTGGTCATGTATTGTCTAAACCTAAGAATCTACCTAATAATCTTGTTACTATACCTTCATCTTGTTGGAAATTGACACTCGTCCGGTAAGGCAATGGCATTTAGGGTTTTCATTGATGGAAACTCATCTTCTGGTGTCTATGTATTCTATTAGGATTCATTGATCTATCATTTTGCTTTGTTTGGGTTAACTAGTATTCACTACACTCAACCGGTATATTCACTTTGTTTTAAAACCGATTAAGTCTCGATCCCGGTAACGTGTATTTGAAACCCGGTTAAGGATGGGACCCGACTAAGACCTAGTGGTCCCGATTATTTCTTTCATGGAAATTTTCCTAGCATGTGAAAGCCGACATGATCATCGGGATTATGTATGTTATACCTTGTGATCCGACAGCCGACAGGTTTTATTTTCTTCATTGTGGCCGACATGTTTATCAAGTTAACAGTGTATTTAAGGAGATCTTTTAGCAATGGATTAGATGATGATGTTTTTGGAATGCGATTATGGTTGTGAATGAATCAAAGATTGATGGTATGCATTTTGGTCAGCGATAGGAAGCTTTAGTGCATAGTTTCACGTGCACAGTCTCAACCGGTAGAAGAAAAGGGCAAAATAGAGCATCAATAAATTGGTACACATAGAGGGTTTACAAAGCTTAAACCAAAACTTATCCAGCATGGTCAGATGCAATTTATAAGTCCATTTTTTATTTTAATCACTTTGTAGTGTTGTGTAAGTCAGTGAGACTTCTGTTTGAGTAGTGAGCTCTAGGCAGTTGGCCTGATTGCATGTGCAATACCCTCTATGTAATATTTGCATACCTTGATCAAGTATATAAATATTGTGGGTATCAGCCCCACTGTGGTTTTTCCCTTTGCAAGGTTTTCCACATATAAATATTGGTGTTATGGTGTTTCTTCTTTATGTGTTATTTGGTTTATGCACTTTAATTTTATTTACTGTTAACCGGTTCATAAGAAATAAGTTCAGAATTAGTTTTACCGGTAGAACATTGATTCACACCACCCCCCCCCCCCCCCACCTCTTAGTGTTCTTGGATTCCAACACATTTATTCCAAGGAAAATAAAACCTTTTTATATTTCCTTGTTGATTAATGGCCTTAAGTTAACTAACTTTGTTATTGATTCTGGAGCCTTAGATAATATTATGCCCCTCAAAGTAGCTAATGCACTTGGTTAAACCCTCACCAATACTTTTGGTAATTGTTATTTAGTGGAGAAAAAACAAGTACCTCTTGTGGGGAAAATTAAGGATGCACAGTTTGCATTCGCATCCTTCCTAGATAAAAAGATCAAAATGATTGTTCTAGTGGTCAATGTCCCTGTTTCACATGGGATGTTGTTAGGATGTAATTTTTGTAAAGGTGTGGGAGGAGAATTGTATATGGATATGACTCAAGCCAAAATTCTAGTTAAAGGGGTCATGCAGAAACTCCTCCCTGAAAGAGAAACTAAATATATTATAGTTAAATGAGATGATCCTCACATGCAAATCTTATTTGAATCAGCAGGAAAGGGAAATTATTATCTACACATTGATGAAGTTTCTAAATTTGTTGAAGATTAGATAGAGGTTTCTGAGTTGGAGGTATCTAGATCTTCCAATACTACTGATGGTGAGGAGTCTAGTTCTCCATGCATATCAGATACTGACAAATTTGTTGATGCTTGGAAAGATCAGGAGTCAGAATATAGTTCTAATAAATCTTATGTCATGGTTGATAAAGGTGAAATTTGTGTTCCTAATTTAGAAGGTACTTCCATTGTTTCTATTGATAGCACATCCAATAATGTCTGGACCTTGGAGTTCAATGGCAGTTGTACTTTAATCGGTACAGGTGCAGGTGTCATTATTATTTCTCCTCAAGGAGAAATCATTCTTTATTCTTTTAAGTTGTATTTGTCGATACAAATAACATGACAAAATATGAGTCATTGTTATTGGGTATTGAAGATGCACACAAAAGGAGAATTAAGAATCTCCAAGTGCAAGGTGATGTTGAATTGGTAGTGTGTCAAGTCAGGAATATATATCAAACAAGGAATGATAGGCTCAAGCACTATCGAAATCTTGCTTGGGATAACATTGAAGGTTTTGATGCTTTCAATATCTCAGTGGTTCCTAGAAAATTCAATTACAGAGTAAATTCTCTTGCAACATCTACTACTCTTTTGATTCCTCATAAATATTTTAGCCAAGATAAGTATACTATTGAGTTAGTTTCAAGGCCAAGTGTTCCTAACAACTAGGATCATTGACAGATTTTTATTGATGATAAGCATGTCATTAACTTTATTGAAGTTAAATATTACTTTAACAATTTTTACTTTGAAGGCAACAATTGCTCTTCTATTGATTCAGCTTCAAATAGAAAATCTGAGCAAGGTGAAGAATTCTTCTAGTTAAAAGGAGATAAAATCCCTAAGGGTTTAGTTTCACTTGAGAAATTATTCGATAAACATGATTGTTATATTAAAAGACAAGTAAATCTAGATTCTTCTATGGGATATGAAAGATACAATATTGGATGAGAAGATGATCCAAAATTTGTCAATATAGGTAATAGTTGCACTCCAGAGAAAAAATATTAGTTCATTTAGTTGTTATGCCTATACATTGATGTATTGGAATATTTATATAAGGATATCAAGTCCTTTGAACTAAAGGAGTTACAACATCATATTCCCCTCAAATTCGGTGAAGCTCCTTTCAGACAAAAGCAGTAACAGTACAATCCATAGATTTTAGGTACCATTCATTTTGAGATACAACCAAATGTTGAATGCTTGAATCATTTTTCCTATTCAGCATTCAAAATGGATAGAAAATATAGTTCCAGTGTATGCAAGAAGAATGGAGAAATCCATATTTGTGTGGATTTGAGGAATCTAAATTAATTGTCGTTGAAGGATAATTATCCTTTAGCAGTAATGGCTCAAGTATTACAAATAGTTCCAAAATCTCAAATGTTGTCCATGTTGGATGATTTTTCTGGATGTAACCAAATTGAGGTAAGTGAAATTGATCAACACATAATTGCATTTACTACTCCATGGGGCATATTTACATATCACAAAATGCCTTTTGGATTAATAAATACATGTGCTACTTTCCAAAGAGCTATGGATTTGGCCTTCCGAGTTATCATTGGTAGGTTCATTGTTGTCTATCTGGATGATCTCACAGTTTTCTCTGAGGATTGTGTCAATCATCTTTTTCACCTATAAGAAGTGCTTGAGAGATGTTGAAAGCATGGTATATCACTCAATCCCAAGAAGTCAATTTTTGGGGTGATGGAAGGAAATCTCATGGGATACATACATTGCATCCAAAGAAGGGATCAAGATTGACCCTGAAAGGGTAAAATCAATTCAGAATCTCACCCTACCTCTAGTAAGATGGTTGTTCATTCTTTCTTCAAGAAGGTGGTTTTTCTTCATAGATTTATCCCCGACTTTGCAAAGAATACTCATCATATCATTGATATGATGAAGGGTAAGGCTACTTTCCAATGGAACGCAGAGGGGGAAATGGCTTTCAATGAGATTAAGGAGGCCATTGCCCATGCTCTGGTTCTAGTTTGTCTTGATTACACTAAGGTCTTCATCATGTATGGTTATTCTTTAGAGCATACAATGTTTGCTATTTTGATGTAAAATAATCTAGAGGGGATTGAGTCTCCTATTTCTTTCATGAGTTATCCTTTAAAGTCTCGTGAGTTGAAATATTCCTAGATGGAGAAACATGCTTTTGTTGTGGTTAAGGTAGTAAAGTATTTTAGGTTCTACATCCTTAACTCGTATACTCTTGTTTTGGTTAATGATACAACTATCAAGTCATTTCTCACTCTACAAGAATTAGGCACCAAGAGAGGCAATTGGATTGCCAAGATCCAAGAGTACAATCTAGAGATCAAACCTACAAAGCTTGTTCGTGAAAAAAGTTTGTGTCAGCTCATAGCTGAAAATAATTCAGTTATTCAAGACAAGGAAGATGAAGAGTATCCTGAACATCTTCCTACTTTATTATTTGTTAACACCACAAAAGAGTGGTACTCCAATAGTGCTCATTTTATTACATATGGAGAATGTCCATCCCACTTGAACTACAAGGAAAAGAGGAATATCAAGCTCAAAGTTGCAAACCTTGTTCTTTTGGATATTTTTTGTACAAAAGGAATATAGATGGTACCTTTTTAAGATGTGTTGATAAGGTGCAACAAGATAAATTGTTAGAGTCATTTCACAACTTAGTTTGTGGTGGGAATTTTTCTACACTTGTAATAGCTCGTAATATTTTGACAACTAGGTATTATTGGTCCACACTCTTTCAAGATGCGTACAAGTGGGTATGTAGGTGTGACCTCTGCCAACAATTTGTTGGGAAGCAAAAGTTGGTAGCCATTCCTTTGAAACCAGAAATAATTGAAGAACCTTTCAAGCAACAAGGAATTGATTTCATTGGTGTTATTAATCCATATTTAAGTGAAAGTCTCACATATGTTCTCACAACAACAAATAACTTCACCAAGTGGGTGGAAGTTATCCAGTGAAGCATGTAACTTCAGAAGTGGTACGTCGACTCCTAAAAGAGAACATAATCAATAGATTTTGTGTTCCCCACAAAATCGTGATGGATAATGCAACTGCGTTCTCTTCCTATGAAGTAAACTAATTTTGCTTTGAATATGGAATTACCCTTGCTCATTCATTTGATTATTACCCTCAAGGCAATTGTTAGGCAGAATCCAACAATAAGAACTTGGTGAGCATTATCAAGAAGTTGGTTGATGAAAATAAAAAGTTATGGTATAAGGCTTTGTTTGATGCTTTATGGGAAGATTACATATAACACCCAAAAGAGCCATGGGTATGTCTCCATTTCAACTTTTGTATGGATTCAATGCTGAAATTTTGATTACTTTAGAATTGCCTACTTTAAAGTCGGCAAAAGCTATTGATGATGAGACTTGTGAAAGTTCCATTGATAAGTGGATCATGTTCCTTACTCAATTAGAGGAGCAACATGCACAAGTGGTGGATCACCTTGTACAATATCAAAATCAAGTCAAAGCCCTCTTTGGCAAGAAATAAAAGAAAAGAGATTTCAAAGTTGGTGATCTTGTTGTTCTTTCGGATAAGAGACAAGAACTTAAAGGTATGCATGGGAAGTTCGATTCTTTGTGGACACCCTTTCAAAATTCATCAAGTGTGCAGATAAGCAAGCTATCTTTATAAATATCAAGATGGAACTCAATTTGCATTAACTTATAATTGACAACATCTCAAAGTGTTCACTCAGTAAAGTTTTGAAAGTCCCTTGTAAATATTTGTATAGTTTTGTGTCTTTTTCTATTTTGATGTCTTTTGAATCTTTGGGCCCTTAACTTTGTGGCCCAAGGGAGCAAATGAAGGCACTTAGAGATTTGAGGTTCTACTCCTTTTGATCGCTTATAAGAGTGATCAAAAGATGTTTTCTAGTGAGAGATAGTTGTTATCCTTGTTTTTTATTATATTACAAAAACAGGATAACCCCTACAAATATTTGTTCGAATTTGTAATTCAACTCTCTAAGTTCATTTTTTGGGGCAAATTTTGCTTCGATAAGTCTCACTAGGATTTTTGTGGTTGTCCCCTAATCTTAATAGAGTTGTTAATTCAATAAATTAGCTTAAAGTCTTCTTTCTAGATTTTTTATCAAAAATGGTGCAATATCGAAGTTAAAGTCTGATCCTACACTAGCTTTCATTTTTTAAGTGCAATTTGCACTTATAAGTCCAAATTACACCTCTTTTTTTCTTTTAGGTGCAAATCAGACTTATAAGTCCAAATTGAACCTATGCATTAAGCTATGCACCCAAAATATGTATTTCGGGGTTGTAAACCTAAAATGCACATCTTGGTGTATTACGGGCTTACAACACAAAATATACATTTATTCTGCATGATGTCATTTAATGACTGTCATGTAAAACTATTTGGTTTCTTCTCGCTTTTTAATCTTCTTTTTATTTATTTTTGGTTATTTAGCATTTGATGTTTCTCTATGTCTAAAGCTTTGGTCGAGTTGTGGAGTTTCTTGGAGCCGAAACCAATTTACAAGCTTCCCTTTTTTGGTATGTCATCATTTCTTTCTTTCTTGTTTTGAGTTTTCTTGCTTTAGGGTTTCATAGTCAGTTTTTTCCATACTTGACAATAAATCAAACTTTTCTTTCCTATTTTTCCTTTTCCTTTAACATTGTTCAAACTTGTGATTCCAAACAACGCTTTTTTAGAACTGTTGTTTGGGCTCATGAGTTTGAACAATGTTTTATTTTTGAACCGTCCTTTTCGGTGAATGTCGGGGTTACAATCCTATCATACACCAACACCATCTTTGTGGTGTATGGCAAGGTTGTAACCCCAATATACATCGAAGATCTAAATCATCCATCTTTGGTGGATGTCGATGTCATAGCACCAACATACATTGAATCCCATTGTTTGGTATATAGCAGGACTATCTCTTTGACATGTACCAAAGATTTAAGTTGTCCTAATTTTGGTGTAAGTCAGGGTTGTGACCCTGACTTACACCAAGTTCTTCCCTTTAGGTGTAAGCTGGGGTCGTAACCCCACCTTACACTAACATCGATACTCAATTAGAAAGGTGTTATGTTTGGTGCATTTTGAGGCCATAACCCTGACCTACACCAAATCTCTACTTCATGGTGTAGATCGGGGTTACAACCCCGACATGCACCCCCATGATCATTTGAAATTGAACGTTGTTTCCAATGAGATGTGAATCGGGTTTGTAAGACTGATCTACACCATCTTTTATATAAAACCTCCCAAGTGTAGATCCGGTTTACAAATCCGATTTACACCATTGTGATATGCCAAACTTTCCTGAATGCAAATCAAACTTATAAGTTGGAAATTCACTTCATGAACCACACTTATGTTAGGTGTAAATCGGGTTTGTAAACCTGATTCGCACCAAGAGAACACAAATGTAAATCGGCTTACAAACCCAATTTACACCCAAAGGCAATCTTGTTCTACCAATGAATTAGGGTTTTTGGAACCCTCATGAAGTAAATCTAGCAAGATGAACATGGTGATTATTTTATTTTGAAATGTTGCAGTTAAAGTCACAATCTTGATGGAGTCATCTTTAAGTAAAAGAACCATGAAGTTTAAGAAGCAGTATCCTCATCTAGTTTTCCCATCGTCTTCAGTGTCATCTAATATTGATAACATTAGAGACATAGAAATCAGTCATGTGGATCTTGAAGAGTTTCTTAAGAGAGTTAAAGAACCACCTAAATGTTACAAGATGGAGGCAACCATTAACAATGGTGTTCACTTAGTTGTTGATTTTTCGATGTCAGCACAAAACCCTGAATTTTTGTTAGTGTTAGCTAACAAGTTCGATCCAGCAAGCAAGTCTATCAAGGATGCAGAAAGAAAGAAAACTCTCATTAAATTGGATGAGGATTTATTTGATACAATTTTTAAATGTCCAAACATTGATCAGTATGCCAATATTTTCATGCAGTTAGCTCAAACATATTATGACAATACTTCATATAAGTGCAAGATGAATATCAATCATAACTGGCTAAAGTCTCCTAGGCCTACCATTGCAAGATGGCCTAAGACCATTCACCAAAAGGAATTAATTGAGGATATAAATTATTTTATTACCCTTCTTTGTAGGGTTAAAGGGAAAGGGCTCCCTATTTTAGATACATATCATGAATGGATGCATCAAAACATCCATATCATCCAACAAAACAAGAAAAGGATCTATTGGGGTAAATAGATAAGTGATGCTTTGTGTTAGCAACTTGTCAAGGTCCAAACTACTTTGAATTTTTATATGACTTCATATCTAGTGTATGCAGTAGCCTCAATGAGGAACTTTCCAAGATTGTCAACAACAGGGGATAGGAGCCAAATTCTAGTGTTTCAATATTACTCTCAGTTGGCTCTAAAGAACAATTCACATCGTTACAGGAGAGTAAATGATACCTTCTTCTACCATTACATGTGAATGTTTGATAAGGATCTCTAGAAGAAGAGGGTGTCAAAGGAAACTTGGAATGTAGTGAATCAATATGGATGCATGTTCCTACAATTCCTCACTTTCACCTACCTTAGAGTAGGATTCTATGATGATGAGCATTTCATGCTCCCTAGGTACCCATCAGACAAAATTGTACACATGGAGTTGGCCCATCAGATGGTACCATCACATGAATGCCAGTCAAGTTCACACAAGCTTGGGTTCAAGTTTTCTCTCACCATTGGGAGATACTCAATCAATTCAATTTACAAGGCCAAGGCCATAAATGAGGAAATGAGAAGGGTTACAATGAAACTCTTCAAGGATGGGAAATATTTAGACTATAGGGGCATGAAGAACAAGTTATGGAGAAGTTGTACTCATGTTCACCATGTAGAAGATATCTGGACAGGCTGCAAAATAGAAGAGGATATCCAAAAGCTTTATTATTGTCATCTTATTGTGGAACAAATTGAAAAATTAAATCTTGCTGATATTCCTAAGGAACTTGAAGATGATGGAAACATTTTATATCCAGTGTATGAAAATAATAAGACTGCAGATTCGTCACTTCCTCTCATCCAGTGGTCATAGAAGGAAATGACCTCAATAAGGGTCAGGTTCGAGACTATTCTTGCCAATACTAACAGCTAGTTAATATAGAAAGGAATTCAATTGAATCCATTCTAGACTGTATCAGAAGATGACACTAGAAGACTAGTGGGAAATAATTTTAAGCTAAGGACTAAGAATTGGCAAGATTCAGTGACCCCAAAGGCTCCCAAATTCAAGTTTACTATTGGAAAAGGGAAAGATAGGAGTCAAAGAGAATCTGACTCGGCTCAAGATACTCAAATTGAAGAAGAAGTTGAGGAAGAGTTCTTGAGGAGGAGTTGCAAGAAGAGGAAGAAGAAGGACCAAACAAAGAACAAGAGGAAGAGTATGATGAGGAAGGATTACCTGAAATTCCTAGTACTTCCCAGTTTGAAAGGACATAAGAAAACATCCCTCATACATCTCATGATACTCCAGGTATAACTCCTCCACTAGTTTCTATTTCTAATCCTATTCCTTTTGGTTCCACTATTTCCTATGCATCTGATGTTCCTTGTGTAGTAATACATACTATTCCTTCCACAACAACTAGTGAGTCAACCTTAGACACTCCACGAGACAATATTGAAAATGTGTTTCTCCCAAATTTGTTTGAAGTATCTTCTTCCATGATGGAATATTTTGATAAGTTCATGTCTGAGACAAAATTTGCACCCAAAGCTTTAGTCACACAGAACCCACTTACAATTGTGACTTCTTCTCCTCTCGTTGTGGCTACAAATGTAATAAAGCAAGAACTTTCATCTTAGGTATTGGTCACAAGAGTTCAAGATGACACACCTTTACCACCCTAGTTGAACTCCAATTCTCCCAAGAGGAAGAAGTAGGCCATCTCCCCATATAACTTTGACTTCAGCCAACTAATTCTTGTCAAGCCCAAGGTTACAAAGAAATCTAAGGCTCCATCTAAGATTAAAGTGGATAAATCAAAGAACAAGTATGTTGAACTTGCAGTACCTCATCCAAACACAGATATTGAGAAGATTCAACCTACAAATTATGTCAGTAACATAATTGAATTGGACAAGCAAACTCATGAAGGAACTGTGGAGGATACTCGGACATCTTTTGATAATCTTGTGGAAAGATGTAATGAAGAAAATGTTAAGAAAGATAAACTTAAGAAACAAGTGGAACAACTTACCAATGAGTTGATTAAGATAACAAAGTCTTAAGAGGTAATTGAGCATGTTACTTCGTCAGTTGATGAGCAATTCATCAAACAGGCTAAGTAGGCTACCTCATGAGGTAGATCAGTGGGTGAATGGATGGACAAAATATTGAGTCAAGGAACATATCTTCGATGATCTAAAATTGATTAAAAATTTAGAAGGTGTATGTTGGATCTACTTTCACATTAATTGGAGACACAAGAGAAAAAATTTGACTCATGGTTGAAGTTGGAAGATTTCCAATTGGATGTTTCAATTGATAATGGTGTGGTCCCATCAAGAGACACATATCTTGAACAAGGAGAAGCATTAGAACATCAGATGAACACTTTAGAAATGCTTATCAAGGATATGTGAAAGGCACAAAAAGAATATAATGATAAAGGAAATTAGATCTTTGAAAAAGTATTATAACTTCCCTACACATGATTCCTTGATTAGAATCATAAGCCTCTTCATGAAGATGTTATCATCAAAGAATCTAGCTTGCTCATTGGAGAAGAGGTTAATAAATAATTTTTCTCAATATCTTCAATTGATAAATTGATAGATATTCAGGTTAATCTAGACAACTTGGCTTCCCTTCTGAAGAAGCACAAAAGATGTTATGTTGGCCTTGGAAATTCTATCACTTGGGTCAAAGTCGTCATGAGTCATACTCAAGGACCTGATGAAGAACAAATAAAGATTGCCCTGCAGAAGTTCGAGGAATTCATGAAACAAGATCATAACGAAGTGTCTATTGACACTTAGTAGTTTTACATTTTCTAAAGATGTAGGTGCACTTTTATAGTTAGCATTTGACACTTCAAGTGTCATTTTATATTTATGTTTTTGTATCTAGAACATGCACAAGTTATAAGTCAAGTAGGACTCATTTTTTACTTAGTCATAGTTTCTTGTAGCTTTCCTATATTAGCTCTTTGTCCCTCCCCTATATATAAGAGGGTGCTCATTGTAATTATCATCATTAATTTTATGCAACAAAACTCTATTGAAGTGAAGAGCAAAGTGAAACTTTGAGTTTATATTGTTATTTTGCAAACTTGATCAAATAAGAAAACAATTTTGGCATTCAGATTTATGTTGGATTCATTGTGGTTTATGGTGAGATTGGTCTTATGTCATTCTTATTGTAAAATCTTGTTGAGATTTGGTAAAAGCATTGTGAAAAAGTGTTTTTAAAGAGTAGAAAAAATATTGTTATGTAAACTTTGTGTTACATTTCAGCAATTGTGACGTAGAATTAGTACAGAGATAACCATTTAAAGAATTTGAGATTTACTTTTTTGTCTTAGGTAAACGATTATAAAATTATAAGTGGGTATCAATACAAAGACTTTGTGTTTTGTCTTGTTATCTTGGAAAAGTTTGTTTTGGGTTACAAATATTATTGATTAAAGGTTGGTATGATTATAGTGTTTTGAATACTTTTAGCTCAAATACTATTTTCTCCTCCCAAGGAAGCAACAGAAGACTTTCTGCTTTCATATAAACTTTGCTTCTTCTTATTTTGTATATTTCATTAGTGTACTTTGGGTTATTTCATATTCAATTAAAAGTCATTTAAATCATTATTGCTCTTCATTGTAACTTATTTTTTGAAAATAAATAAATAAATAAAATAAAATAAAATAATAATAATAATAATAAAAATAAAAATAAAAAATAAAAAATAAAGAAAAACATCTATTTTTAAAAAGACAATAAGATGATGTATCACCCAAGTTTAGATTAGGATTCATAGTTAGAGTTTTGTTCTAAGTAGAAAAGAATAGTAAGCAAATTGGGATCCTTCCCTTATAACTAGGGGATATTTAATCTCACGTACTGTGGCTGAAACCACAATTTTGTGAACTTCCCCAGTTTACAAAATTTTCACTTGATAGACTGATAGGGATTGATCAATTGATTGATGAGACATGTGATCAATTTAATTGCAGAATTTGATTGCTAGCTTGTCTGTTTCTAAGTTGATCTTATTGATAGTCTATGCTTGCTATGTATCTACTTGGGTATTTGTTCTTTGAAGGATAGTTTATTGGTTGGATTTTGAAATCATGTGATTTTTAGGGATTTTTTTAGGAATTTTTATGATTTTTTAGGGATTTTTTTCAAGGTTTTTTATGATTAAGGGTTTGCCCCCAATTAGGAATAGGATAATGTAATGCACTGATATGAAATGGGACTAACACAATAACCACAATGGGTTCTGTAGCATCATAAATTCTCTCATATCTCTGCCCCAAAGTTGAGTCCTAATTCTCAGGACCAAGGCATCTTGGTCCTCTCAATCTGGACCCAAATTTAGTCCTCACAATTGTCAAACCAAGTAACCAGGAAATTAGATCCTGTGCCAACGTACTCCAAAAATTTAAATATTTTTTGAGTAGTTAGGTATAAAAGGAGGTCTACCCCTCTCATTTGAAACCTAAGCCATCTAATTATCTCAATTACACTCTAGAAAATTCAATTCAAGTGAGCAAGTAATCAAACATTCATCAAGCGTTGGAGAAGAAGTGAAGTCGAGTTCAAGCATTCAAGATGGCATCAATGATCAACCTTCTTGAAGACATTCTACAAGACATCCTAAAACCCTTACATGAGGATTCAAGCAAGCTTCATCAAGGTATACATTTAAATTGCAAGCATTTTTTTTAGATCTAGCCTTTCTCTCAAAAGGAAAGCATCTTGCAACAATATTCATTATAATTATCATTTCAATTTCAAGTTTAATTCCTAAACCAGGGTTTGACCTAAGGCAAACCCCTATCCACAACCTTTTTTATCCCTTTCTATGTGGAGGGAGTTAACTTAGGAGTTGTATTTAGAGATTCTGACAAAGTTGATGACAATGAACAAGTTCATATTTTGATGAAGCGAAAAGTAGAGGGCAATGGTGGCCTACCGACTGGTCCTAGAAATTTTTCCCGAGCTTTTAATAGTGAATCTAGTGCATCTCCTTGATTCATAACCTACTTGTCTACATCAGAGTCAAAAGACCAAGGAGGCCTACCTAATTGGTCTCAAAAAATTAGTCTAAACTTTCAAGAACAAGTTCTGAATCTATTCTTCTACTAAAATGTATGTATGTGGCTCTATCTAACTCCTGTAGTAGTTTTTTATTTCTATTTTATTTTAATTATCACTTGATTCATCCTAAATTATACAATTCAAATCTAATTTTCAACTAAAAGAGGGTGGCAAACCAAACCATTGAATCTAATTAGAAATTCATCCCTTTTCTTAATTGAATTGTGACTAGATCTATTATATTCAACCCTCTTTGATATGTTCGTTCCTTAGGCAAGATCAGTTGTTTTATTATCTTAATTGGTGAAACCCTAATTTTCCCCACCAGCACATTTTTGGTGAACCCAACTTGCTTCATGTTTATTTTTTATTTATTCTCTCAAATCTAATTTGTGTGCACTTAAAGATTGTTATTTGCACTCATAGATCATATTTACAATTGAATTACATAAATTTAGAGATTAAATTCATAAAAACCCTAACTTATTATTCTAAAATTGACTAGTGGGTTGCATAATTTTTTAATTGTATTCTTAGAGTTCTGATTAATTAGAAAAATAGATTTTAAGGACCCAAAACCTATTACATAAAGATCAAAAGATAGATCAGTAAAGATCAACTAGACCAGCATAAAGACAACATACAAAATACTGGAAAGAAAGCTAGCAACCTGAACGGACAACAAAAAACTAGGAACAACAAAGCAGAAAAAATCGGAAATAAAGACCTAGATAGCTAGCAACACCTACAGAGACTTAAGAAGTTCAGCAGCCTTGATGACCAACAAGTCATAATTCACCGAAGCAACTTTGAGCTCTTCGATTTCCTTGTTTGTCTTTTTCTCCCTCTTCTTGCCTCTGGTTCTTGTTCTTGGTCCTTGCACATGTGAGAGTTGAGAAACACAACACCACAGGAGCCCAAATGATCTCTTCAAGCTGGATAACTTGTTACAAGGAGAAGCAAGGAAGCAAATAACAGATAAAACAAATATACAGAAAATATGCTCAAAAGAATGAGAGCTCAATAATCACCAAATCTGTAATGTGATAATCCTTACAATACAAAAGAAAGAACTCAACCTTTAATAGGTCAAGAAACCCTAAAAAGGAAAACCTAGTCTTGCACATAATAATTAATAAAATAATTGATTATTATGCACCTAAAGTTAGCTTAAGTGTAAAAGAGATAAAGGGAACTTAAATAATTAAACAAATATTGTTTAATTAATCAAGTAAATACCTGAATACTCTAACACCCCCCCTTAAGCTAGACTTAGGGAGAAGCTAAAACCTAGAACAACTACTGAAAGCAAGAAAGATGGGTCCCGACAACAAGGTCTAATCAAGTACCCAAATACAACCAAATCTCTATGAACCGGAGAAATAGAGAAAACCACGTGGGAACAAAACTCTACTCCAAACAAAGGTGGAAAAAGCAAGAAGAAGGACTGAAAAAGCCTCCAAACAAGAATGTTCCAAAAAGATAGGAACAAGAGAAGATCAGAAGAATCACTGAAGCATGAAGAACCTGCAAACACTGTCAAAGAATAACTGTTGATCTGAAGAACCTCCATTGAAATACAACATGACCAGGTAGAGAAGACTGTAATCTGTATGAGTGCCCTCAAATGACACTACTCGAATTAGAAGGAAAACAAAGGCAAACAACTGAACTCGAAGATACAGATGGCATGAGAAACCAAAGCCTGAAGAGTTGATCAATCGAACCACAGAAGCATTAGAACCAACTAGACAAACCTCCCCATAATGTTGAAAAGGGAGAGGGACAGGTACACTTAAAAGAACGACCAACAGGAATTGCACGACGAAGAACCAGAAACATCGAAGGCGCAAAGACAGTACATAGTGTCGTGGAAGGAACACTCACCTGACACACAACATGAGGTGAATGTCATGGAAGTAACACTCATTGGACAAAGGTAGATGGAAAACAAGGCAAACATCAACCCCCTCATGGCACTTTGTAAGTAGTGCATGTACAATAAGGCACAAGATGTGCAAGATCCCAAGTAAATAATGCATGATGGCATTTTATCTCAGTGTGTTTGCATAAAAGAAGCTACAATGATAAGAAGACTGGAAATAGAAAGGAGAACCAAAATAGAGACATCCTACTCAGAGAAGAGATCACAGGACTTGAAACAACCAAGATATCCACAGAGTGTTGAAAAAGCAAAAAACTGAAGAAAATATTCCTGGAGCAAAATCTGGAAAGAAACTCATATGGCTGGAAAGTACATAGGACAAGATTTCCAATGATATAAAGTATTCGAAAAACAGAGTTCGGATGCTCATTCTATGGCTCCCGGATTGCAAAAAAGAGACCCCACTTTGACTGGAAAAAAACATAGTCAAACAACAAAATTGAAAAAAAATCCAACATCATGAGGTCCAGCTCGGAACCAGCTTTCTAATGCCTATTCGTTTTCAAAAAAATGACTCTGTATGCTCAATATTTGGCCAAAAAATGAACCCCCCCTTAAAAAAACAAGAGGGAGGAGGTCCGGTGGCAAGAGCCTAGTGGTGGTGGTGCTTCGGCGGCACTTCGGTGGTGGAGCGGCCACCGAGCGGTGCAAAGGTGGTCGGGCAGAGTAGGTCAGGCAGTGCATAGGGTGGTCGGCGACGTCGCGGGGCTAAGACAACGGCCGCCACAACCAGGCTCAGGTGAAGCGGCGGCAGTGAGCGCAATGCGATGCGGGCGGCGACAGGGAGGCCGACGGGGAGCTGTGGCGGCGGGGGCCGGGGGCCGACGGGGGCTGGGAAGGCGGGTCAGCGAGGACCGATAGGGGGCTAGACGCCAACAGTGATGTGGCCTGATATGACATTTCACCTTTTGAAGATTTTTTTATTTTTGATTTTTTTTAAAAAAAAAAAAATTCAAAAAATCAAAAAATCGGCCTGCATGCCGTAAAAAGGCAAAAAATTAAAAAAAAAAAATTCTCGAACTGCATGCCAGGGTCGTACGGCCTGGTACTGGAGAAAAAATACTCCCAGAGGCTCAGGAACCAAAAATGGTCAATTTTTATTTGACTATAGGGGTTTTGGGGACTTCTGAACACAATGGTGTGGTCCATTTAGGCCCAAAGTTCTCAAAAAAAAAGGCCTAGCCCTAAGTACAAAAGGAAAACTTCCTGAAACCCCAGATCTGCTTCCACTACAAAAATTCTCAGAACAAGAACAGATAGTTGTAGATCTAAAGCTCTGATACCATGTGAGAGTTGAGAAACACAACACCACAGGAGCCCAAATGATCTTTGCAAGCTGAATAACCTGTTACAAGGAGAAACAAGGAAGCAAATAACAGATAAAACAAATACACAGAAAATATGCTCAAAAGAATGAGAGCTCAATATTCACCAAATGTGTAATGTGATAATCCCTACAATACAAAAGAAAGATCTCAACCTTTAATAGGTCAAGAAACCCTAAAAAGATAAACCTAGGCTTGCACATTATAATTAGTAAAAGAATTAATTATTATGCACCTAAAGTTAGCTTAAGTGTAAAAGAGATAAAGGGAACTTAAATAATTAAACAAATATTGTTTAATTAATCAAGTAAATACATGAATACTCTAACAACACACCTTCCATGCCCTCCATTTCAGGTTCCTGCTCTTGGGATCCCTTCTCATTCTCCAGCTTACTGATTGGGATTTTGATGTTGTCAGCTGAGACCTTCAGAATGTTATAACTTTGTTCAGCAATGCTTCTGAGATAGGTATCAATTTTGTTGAGTCTATTTTCAGCATCCACCATTCTCTAGTCCCAAACAGTGTCATTGTTTTTTATTTCCTCTAGGGCCTTCTCCACTTGCTCAAACCTTGGATTGAAGGCATCCCTAATCTCTTCAGCTCTAGCAATAGTCTTTCCCAAATCATCAATATACTCAGCCATGGATTTACCTTCACCGATGCTAATAGTCTCCATAATTTGAATCCTATGACTCAGGTTCTTGTTTTCCTCCACAACTTTCTTGTGACTATTTATGAGCCAGTCGAGGGTGTCCACAAACCCCTTCAAACCCTCAACAGAAGGGTTAGAAGGGGGGATTTTTTCACCAACCTTGGCCTGCTCAGTTTTGGGGTCTTCTCAATCGGTATTTTGTTCGGCATCACCACCAACACTCTGGTTGAAACCATCCCTCGTAATCTCCTCCTCAACTTTTTGGTCTGCATCAGAGTCCTTGCTCCGCTCTTTGTCCTTCGTCTCTGGCTCAAAATTGCCCTGCCTTTTCTACTTTTTCCTTTTCTGAAAAGAAGATTTAGGTTTCTTCTTCCGAGGGGACAGAGAGTCATCCTTTTCAAAGTCCTCAGAGACCTCCGAGGAGGAGGAAGAGTGAATCTGGAAGACCTTCTCTTTTCTTGTTTTCTTGCCCTTGGAAGAGTACGGCTTACTACTCTCTTGTTTTCTTTTCTTACCCAATTCAACCTTGGAGTCCTCCAAGCTCTCCTCAGTCTCACTTTTTGAATCATCGGCAGAATCCTCACCCACAAAAAATTCAGAGTCTGACCCTTCCTCCTCAGAATCAGAGACAGAAAGCTGGGGGGGGTGATTTGATTAGCTTTAATATGATCATAGATTAGAACCTTAGACCTTGGTGCATAGCAGTGTCTCCCTTAGGGTTCTCTCTGTGAGCTTTGATAGTGGCATTCATCGAGCAAATTAGGAAATAGGGTATGTTAACTTTGTCTTCATACCTGAAGTAGTTGAGCAGCACAAAATGGTTGCCGTAGACTTTGGTAAATTTGTCATCCAAAGTGATGTAGTGCATGATTGCAAACAGAACATCCCTCCAAGGATTGATTGGTAATTCTTAGAGTTGATTGTTATGACATGTTATGTTAAGATTTAGATGCATCTACTATTCAAATTCATAGTTTGCATTGCTTGATTTATAGGATAATCAATTATTTTATAAATAAATTACATTGTTTAATCATAGTTTCCAATCTTTACAATCAATTTTCCTCCTTTGTGCATGAGTTTTGTTACCCCTGGTCCTACATACAATATTCTAGTGAGAAGAAGTTATAGACTTAAGGCTTCTCAAGGTTTAAATACTAAGGATATGGAGCTTAGTTGGATAACTTATTCCATGTGAATGTTGGTGCTTTCTCTAATCCAACAAATGATATCGCATATCCCCATTCTCCTCATACTTCTCATGATTTGGATGAATTACTAACTAGGGTTTCTAGTAACCAAGTGGAGAAGATTGATAATGAGTTTGAAAATATTCAATAATAGATGGGCCAACAATACCCAGATAGTGAGGCAATCCCCTTGATTGAAGGATTGAAAAGAATGGTTCAAACTGATAAGATATGTTTGGATTTGTTGCATGGCCTTGCTCATATTGTTGATACTAATATTATGCCAATAAAAAGTTATGTTGAAGTCCTTGGTTAATCTCAACCTCCTAGCCAAATTAACCATTCCATTCCTATGCCTACATCCTTGCCTACTGTACCTACATTTACATCTTCTATCATGTCTACTTCCACACAAAATTTTAATCCTACACATGTACCTTCTTATGTGAGTCTTCCATTTGTTTCACAACCATCTCTCGTACCAACATACCATAATTTTCCCCTTCCTTATTCTCAGCCTCCACCTACTTATGATAATGTTACTCCTCCATCAGAATCCAATATGTCTAATTTAAATCTATCCACCAAAGCAACTATCAATAACCTAGCTCAAATTGTTACATCCTTGCAACACCAATTGGCTTTCATAACTCAATCCAAGTTCAATGTTCCCATATTTGATGTAGTGATCCCACTATCTAATGGAATTGTCTATGTGGTTCCTCCTAAGCATATGGAAATTCCTCAATTTGAGTTCTACAATGGAAAAGGTGACCCCTTGACTCATATGAAGACATTTCAAACTTTGTGTAGTGGTTTTTCTCATGATCAAAGACTTATGGCCAAATTGTTTAATATAACCTTTAGAGAGAGATCCTTGCAATGGTATTTCTTGTAAGGACCCGCTTGTCCTAACCCTAGTTAAACCAAACTTAAACTCATTACAAAAGTGTTTAATCAAGCACTAATGTGGAACTAAAAGGGGTCATGCTCTCTCTTGCATTTATACAAAAATAATCTAATCATCTTATTTCATACAAGGTGTTATCTAATGCATCACTCAATACAAACATTATCCATGATTATGTTATGCATTCAGGTGTTACACATGATCATCAAGGGTGATCATCAATCACATATATAAAGTACTAATTTACCTTTTACTATACCTAAAAAGCATCTATTTATGCTTAACTACACTTATTAAAAATAAGTTTGTTTGTTCTTTTTTGTTTTTTTTTAATCTCTTTCTTAATTTTTGTGAAGTACACTTTATGTATATTTTCATTTCTCATTCTCTATAAGATTTTGGTTATATATATACTAGAAACTTAATAAAGTAATTATATATGTAGCTATATAATAATAATAATAATAATAATATCTTACTGTTTTGATAAAATTTAATATTTATGTATAAGATTGTGAAATAGTCTAGTTGGTCTAACTATTAACTCAATTGATAAGTACATACGTGTAAATGCACCGAGACTAGAATATCTTGCAATCAACTATCACATCTCAGAATAATAAACTAAAGGCCCTAGTGTGGAAACTTGGCTATGATACCAAAATGTAAGGACCCGCTTGTCCTAACCCTAGTTAAACCAAACTTAAACTCACTATTTTTATTAAAAATTAAATTAACCATTATTGCGCATGCAAAAGTAATGATTATCAACATGCAAGTAATAGATAAGTAACTGAACAACCATACAACTCATAAATAACATGTAGAAATTAAATGTGCATGAGAAAAATAACAAACTAAAATTACGCATAAGGACCGAATAGAATGCAAACCATAATTAGTTAAGATGTCGAGTTATGTATGCGCATGTGTAGCGTAAATCGTATGCATGAAATTATTACAAATTAAATTAACATGCAAAAACTCATAATTAAATAATCTACCAGATAATTAAATATGACCATGCATGCATGTGTAAATGAAAACTAATCTAAGAAAGTAAATCATGCATGTTAGTGAGTTAGTATGTTAGTAGCATTTTTTCTTCTTTTCTTTTGTTAGTTACATTGCATGGCGACTTCTTGTCGTTTTACATCATGTGACCTTATAGGTCCTTTTTCATAACCTCTACATGCGACCATTATGGTCTTACAATGAAATAAAATATACATCTTTAATTATTACATAAAATTTTATCTAGAATCTCTGATTTTCTTTGTCTCCGAATGTGTCGCCTCCGTTTGACCTGGATAACCTCCTCTCGCAAACCGGATGACAGACATATGACCCAGGCGTTTTATCCGCCCAACCAAATGAAGCATAAGCTTCCCGGTGCTCTTGATAAGCTCTCATCCCTCACGACAGAGTATCCTAGCAAGTCGGTACCAACTGGTAGTAAAGGAATCTTGTGCAATCATGTAGAACTAACAACCCATCCTGGTTGAACTAACTACATGTGTTATGGCAGGGAGATAAATAAATAAATAAATATGATGGCCATCATTACCCTATTGGGGAGGTGAAGAAAATCACCCTTCCCTGGTTAGCCCATAACAAGCACTCTCGTTCCATAATCATCCCTCATAGACAGAAAAATAATTAAACCTCCACAGATTAATGTCAGAATAAAATTATTATATGTTTTCTTTATAATTTTTTATAAATTTTCCCTTTATAATATAATTTCCTCAAATCAAAATTTAATTTTAATATTTTCAATAATTCTAAATCAAGAATCTCTATTTAAGTTAATATAATATTTAAAATCAATTCCTAATATATATTTATTAAATATTTTTATTTCTTTTATTCTTTTCTTAAAAATTCTTAAATCAATCTTGAAGTTAGAATATCAAGACTTTCCAAATACAGTCGTAATATTTCAGTCATTTCTAAAAAACCCAGATCCTAATTTCTCTAAAATTTTCACAGAGCTTAGAAATATGTGAGACACAAAAATCTAGTAAATTTCCTAAAAACCCAGTTTCTATTTTTTAAGATACATGGAGTAGAAGGTATTGACAACACAACTGGCACATCAAACAAACTAGCATTAAATCCACAATTTCTAATTACTCTTAGCAACAAAACAATACTAGTCAATCCATTTCATAGATAAAAGTCTTGTGGTAAAGAAGAGATTAAAAACCTACCTTGAACAAATTTATTTCCCGTACTTAAATTTTTAATCAGAAATTATGACAAGAAGAACAAATTTTAAAGGAAAAGATCAAATTAAGACTCAAATAAAATATGTAAAATAAATGAACCTAACTGTGAGAAAGAAGAATCATAGGTGTTTCCCCAATTTCAGACAATCTCTTCAATCTACCTTGTTGACTTCATAGCAATCACACGAATCAAGAAGCTCAAAAGGAACTGGAATGAATCAAATAAGAGATTTATCCCTATATTTATAAATATTAAATTCTCTAAAAATAAAATTTAACTGATTGCATGATAAAGTTCTAAAAATAAAACCAAATTTTTAATTATAAAATGCATGATTAGAACTCACAAAATAATTCTTAAATTAAATCACAAATTTGTTAGCATGATTTTAAAGATTTAGTTTTAAAGAAAATAATCTACTAATTTAATTATTTAGTTTTCATCATGCCTTGCATGTCGTCTATATTTTTAGCACATTGTTTTCCCTAAATTTAGTATCTTACTATTTACTCATGCATTGTATCTTGCATGTCGAAAATATAATTTATAATCTTGATTATACATATATATTTAAATAATTTTATTAATTAATATTTTAATAAATTCCTTGAATTAATCCTCTTCTTTTTTTTAAATTAGTCCTCTAATTATTTACAAGATGTTATCTCTTTAAATAGCTTTTATTTATTTTATAATTTATCTATCAAATAACTTATATTTTTTTTAATTACTCACTTTTAAATAATTGTATTATAATTAATTTCTAGCTTGATTGTAATATTAAATACTTGTATATTTAATAATTTATCCTTATTATTATTTTATTTTTATTTTAATAATTTTATTTCATCATTTTATATTAAACTCCCTAATTTAATTTACTAATTGCTTATCTAATTGGGTACTTTGCACAAGGTTCCAATACTTAGGTTGCTACTGGCGAGCTAGAAAAACCCCTCCTCGGTCAGATGTCTGCCTTCGACGATTAACCTGCAACTTACTTCAACTCAACAAAAGGTCATCAGATCACGATAATAAAATGCATTATTCATATTATCAGGTTTAAAATCTAATTAAAGCCTTAATATCATTAATGATCATAATTGAAAATAATAATTCATCATCATTAAATAATGATATTATAAAATAACTGATCATCATTAATGTCATTAAACCACAAAATACCATCTAACATCATGAAAAAGCTAATCAAATAATTACGTGTAAAATGTCAACAGTATAAGTATCTGGCATAGTAAAGTAAATCTAACTAGGGTCTAAGTCGGGTCGTGACATTTCTATTTGTCTCCTTATTCTATCACTTATTTTCAACAATTGGCTAATGCTTTCATTCAACAATTTTAAAATAATATTGGTCCTAAGATTACTTTGACTAATTATATTCATTGTAAGCAAGGAGTTAAAAAAAAATTGTCTGATTTTATTGGTAAATATAAACACTTGCATTCACAAATTACTTATCTTGTACCTGATCATGGTGTTCAAAGAATTTTTATTGCTAATTTATAAAAGGATATTAGAGGAAAGTTTATATTTTTTGAGTTTACTTCTCTTACACAATTGTGCATAGTGCTTCATAATTACCAGCTTCAAGTGAGTCAATTTGAATCATCCTTTTCAATGGCTCCAGTTGATAAGAATGAGAGTGATCAACAATCGTTTACGAATTTCAAACCCAACAAAGGTTTCATCAAGATAAATGACAACATCAACACTCAAGTGGTAGCCACAATATCAGGTGTGGCCCTTTATCGAAATGCTTTAGAAAAGAATTAACTCCTCTTTTTGATTTTTTGCATAGTATAATGTTGAGGTTAATGAATGATAATGTGTTACAACTTCCTTCCATAAAGCTAGCTGACCATTCTAAACCATTGTCAGCTTCCCATGACCCTAAAGCTTTTTGTTAATATCACTGTAACTTGGTCATGATACGAAGAAATATTACCAATTAAGGAATAAGATTCGAGACTTTATTGATAAGAATACTAGATCCATAGCTAGTGTGAATGATAAAGGGAATAAGTTTGTAGCTCCAACTAACCAAAACCTCCAAATCTTCACAATCCATTGCCTTCTCATTCTACAAATGTTGTTGTTGAGTATGAGCCTCTTGCTTTCTCTCTTGCTGACCTTGGTGTAGAATCTAATAATGTTGTGAACGTTGTTGACAAACCTCAAACTACAAAAGACCTATGAATTACTTTTGATGCTAGTGAGGATATTGTTGCACCTAATGGCCCTTTATATATTACTATGAAGATCAAAGACAAACTCGCATGAGGGGAGCTCATTGATTCAGTATGTATGGTGAATATGATTACTGAAGAAAATCTTTTTACTCAACAATTGCATTAAGTCACATATGATAAGTTTGATGTTATAGTTAAGGTGTATGATGATTTATCTTGCCCTACTATTGGTTCTATCACTCTTCTCATTGAGGTTGGTACTAATTTCTTAAATGTTACCTTTGATATTATTCCTACATAGAACCAATTTCATGTGAAGTTGGGACATCCTTGGCTCTCTTCCATGAAAATTATCCCTTTTACAATTCATAAATGGTTGAAATTCCCTCATAATGACACTGTTATAGCAATTAATCATAACCTTTACCAACCCACAACAAAGCGTGGAAATTTCACTCTTGAATACTTTTGGCCTAAACAACCCGAGCCCTTAAAACCTTGCATCTTATCTTATCAAAAGTGGAAAAATGAGATGATAGTGGCCTTGAGTAAACCTAGAGACCCTACACCCATGGATATTCCTCCTCCTCATAATGGACCAGGTATCCTTCCTACTCCTTCTATACCTCCTATATATGCCTCACTCCCACCTCCCATGTTATATAAAGTAAAGTGATTGGCATCTTCTACCTCTCACCCTATTGGGGTTTCTTTTGTTCCTCCCCCTTTAAGGGAAGAAAAGAAGCCTATTTCCATTGATCCTCAAACTTTTCAACCCTCAACTAAAACTAAAAGGAATCGTTGTGCGAGAGAACACCGACAAAGATGTCGTTCTAAGGCTCGTGAGCTTGCTTCCCAAAACATATCCTCCTTGAAGACACCAAATGTTGATTTGGTATGATTTGTCCAACCTTCACCTCACCCTAGGGAGGAAGTTCAACTCAATACACCTAAATTAAAAATGCTTAAGAAAAATGATGGTTCAACTTCTTTTTGTGTTAAGGATTCTATTTTTCTAAATTTAGATTATGATGATAATGATGTTCATGCTAATAGTGTTGATTCCAATTATTCTAATGATATGTATGAGCTTGTTGAGATTAATCATGAATTATCTTCATATTTTCCAAAGCATTAACGATAGCTCCTAGTGAAAAACAAAGTGATTCATCATTAGAGCATGGTCCTTGTTTGGAACTTTTTGTAGCTTCATGTATTGTGCTTGATGTGTCTCCTCTTGCATCTTGTCCACATCCCTAAATGATGTTAAGAAATATTGGTAGGTGGATGGTTTTCTTGATTAGCTTCATTCATGTCATGGATTATCTTTTGTGTGTTTGCTTGTTCGTAATGTGTTATCCCTGTGTTGTGTTGATTGATATGTTGTGCTTCTCTTTGGATGAACCTTGTTACTCTGTTGGTGCAAGATAATAAAGAGGTTTAATATGCTATGGCATTCCTCTTTTTGTATCTCAATTATTCTATATGTCATCTCTATGCTATGTCGTACATGTGCTATTGTTTTAAATGTGCTCTTGTGTTGTCTACTTGAGGAAAATGCAAAGCGTTGAGATCTCTTTTGGTCTCTTCCATGTTGACTTAAAAAGACATTTATTTGTTACCTATTGTGCTCTTATTTTGTTGTGTTCATAGTCACACTAACTTTTGGGGATGAGGTCAATTTAATACAATTATTCTTGATATACATTATTTATCATAAGTGTATTACTTAGCCCAAGGTTAGTGGATCCCTTATGTGCTTTTTCCTATCTATTTTGTGACCATTATCCTTTGATTTGACCTTTCTAGGGGGCTTCTCATTGTGGTAATGTTCTTGTCTTTTGGATGCATTCTACCTTAAAGCAATTGCTCTCGATAAGGCATATGCAATCACCTTAACGTGGGGCATAAACTCCACTCAATGTTATACTTTATGCACACACCAATGACATGTTTTCAATATTTAAGTTACTTTACAAAATGAGCCTTTTGCTTTGTAATTTGGTATTTTCTCTTTCATGACTCATAGCAAGAAAATCTTACTAGGCCAATATAGTCATGCTCTCCCTTTTCCTTTTCTGTGTTGTCCTTTTTTATCTCGATATTAGAGCAGTAAGATCCTAAAGTCCCTTGCGGTTTGGTGCGCCTTGTCTCTTTGGTATCTTGGTATAATTTTTCAATGTGACTTTGTACTTTATTGTGAGTATGGGTATAGTCTCGTACTCCTGCTAAAGTGGGAGCTAAATGTAGCATCATAAATTGTATCCACATACAATTTTGTCCTCACCTAGACCTCACATTGGTGCTTCATCTTTTGACACCTGATGACAGTTTTGATTATGCTCACACCAACCCACAAACCCATATTTTCACCTTCTCTCATGTCTCTGCCCCAAAGATGAGTCTTGATTCCCATCCTCTCAATCAAGACCCACATATGGTCCTCACAATGGTCACACCAAGTGAGTGGGAAATTAGATCTCATGTTGGCTACTCCAAAAATTCAGATAGTTTTCAAGTAGTTAGGTTTAAAAGGAGGTATACCCCTCTCATTTGAAACCTAAGTCATCTAATGATCTCAATTACACTCTATCATACTCAATTCAAGTGAGCAAGTAATTAAACATTCATCAAGCATTGGAGAAGAAGTGAAGTCAAGTTCAAGCATTCAAGATGGCATCCATGATCAACCTTCTATGAATGCATTCTATAAGACAACCTAAAATCCTTGCATGAGGATTCAAGCAAGCTTCATCAAGGTATACATTTCAATTACAAGCATTTCATTTTAGATCTAGCCTTTCCCTCAAAAGGAAAGCATCCAGCTACAATTTCCATTACAATTATCATTTCAATTTCAAGATTAATTTCTAAACTGAGGTTTGACCCAAGGAAAACTCTTAATCACAACCTTTTTCCTCTCTTTATGTGTGCAAGGAGTTGACTTAGGAACTATATTGGAGATTCTGATAGAGTTGATGATGATGAATAGGTTCAAATTTCAACGGAGTGAAAAGTGGATGACCAGGGTGACCTACCTACTTAGTCTCAAAAAATTTGCCTAAGCTTCTGACAATGAATCCAGTGCATGCCCCTGATCTGGAAAACAACCTACTTGTCTGCATTAAAGTTAAAGAACCAGGGTGACCTACCTACCTAGTCCCAAAAAAATTGCTTGAAATTTTAGGAACAAGTTTTGATTCTCTTCTTCTACTCAAATCCCTATCTGTGGCTCTGTTTGATTCCTATAGCAATTTGTTATTTCTATTTTATTTCAATTATCCATTGCTTCATCCTAAATCATACAATTCAAATCCAAATTTCAACTAAAATCGGGTGGCAAACTAAACCAATGAATCTAATCAGAATTTCAGCTCTTTTCCTAATTGAATTGTGGTTGGATCTATTAGATTCACCCATCTTTTCCTTAGGTGAGATTAGTGGTTTTATTATCTTAATTGGTGAAACCCTATTTTTTACCCACTAATATAGGTTTTATCATCAAAGGCAATGCATCTCAAGCCATGAATGGTATTTGACTAGGTTGTATTGGTGTGATGAAGGGAGATAGATAGGTGGTACCAGATGAGTCACTAATAGATAGTGGAGTTGTAATCTCTACTCGTGATACCTGTCTGCAAATTTTTCACCATGATACTTACCCAAGGCACCTATTTACCAGGTTTTCACTATAGGGAAAATCATTTTTTCTTTTTTTTTATATTTTGATTTTTTTTGTTGTCACACAAGGCGCTTGTTCGCCAAGTTTTCATCTAGGTGCCTTTTTAAAATAAAAAAAATCTTTCTTTTAGCTTTTTTCATTTGTAAATTATTCAGACATTGGGATCCTTCAAGAACTAGGTGTAGTACTTCTTAAGGTGCATGATATTGATTGGATTAGGTAATGGCCCACCTTCTATTAAAGATAACCGGTATATGTTGTTACCAAAAGCTCATGTGATAACATAGGGTCCCAACTAGTTTAGCTCAAACTTTCCTGGTCTTTCTCTTTCTGCAAGGTTCCTCTAATTTTCTCCTAGGATCAGGTCTTCGATTTTGAAGAATCAAACTCTTACCCTCTTGTTATAGCTCTTCCTTAGGCATTTTTTATATGCTTGAAGGTGATTAAGAGCACATTATCATTTTTCATCAAGCATCTCTAGCTCATGCAATCTGGCAACTTGCTATTCTTCTTCTGGGATAAGGTATTGCAGTGAGACCTAAAGTGATGGTAGCTCAACCTCAATGGGGAGAAGGAATTTTGATCCATATACAAGGGAATAAGGAGTAGTACCTATGGGGTGCAGACACAAATTTGATAATCCTAGTGGGCGGGATTTAGCTGAAGATGCCAATCACAACTAGCATTGTTGACAACCTTTTTAAATGTTTTTATGATAGTCTTGTTGGTTGCATTTTCTTGACCATTGCTTTGTGGATTGTAGGGAGTTGTGAAGTGATGTTGGATATGAAATTGGTCACAAAGTTCATAGACGTACTATTTTTTTAATGGGAAACCTTTATCTGTGATAATGGACTAAGGGAATCCATACCGACATATGATATAGTTGAGGAGGAATTTAGCTATTTGTTTGTTGATTATACAAGTAAGTGGAATTACTTCCACCCACTTAGTGAAGTACTCTATAGAGGTAAGTATGAATTTATGTATGTTAGATGAAATAGGGTTGATCTTCCCCACAAGGTCGAGTCCCCACTAGAAAAAAGGCCATGGTGATGTTATTGGTTGGAGATCCCGTGGTGGAGCATGAATGAGGTTACCATGTATATGACACTATTGATACTTTTGAATAAACTTGTATGCATCCTTCTCCATGGTTGGCTAGTAATATCCAGTATGCATGAGCTTTTTTGCCAAAGTGAGCCTCACAAATACCTTCATGTAATTCCCTTAAAGTTGTTTGTGCTTCTCCTGAATCAAGACATTAGAGGAGAGTTATGTCAATATTTTTATGATATAAGGTGTCTACAATGATAGTGTATCAAGTGGCTTATTGGATCAAGGAATTTTGTTGGTTATGGGATAGGTTAGGGGAAAAGTATTGGTCATGTAAGTAAGCATAGATTTCTTTGTACTAGGGAGAGTTTGGACCAACAATTACACACACAGATTCAGTTTGGGGGACCTCATATGCGGGGGCCATCAAGTGCTCTACTAAGAACTCAAAATGTGTTACATTATGTGACATGTCTAATAGAGATCCCACTGTTACCATGTTGGAATCAAGGAACACTGAGAGGGGGGGTGAATTAGTGTTCTGCAATTTTTAACATTCTTAATATGTCCTTTCAACCACTTAATACAACTAAATAAAAGTAGAGTGCAAAAACACAAAGCAAATAACCATAACACTAGGATTTTTACATGGAAACCCAGGTAAGGGAAAACCCACAGTGGGATTGAGACCCACAATATTAATATACCTTGTTATAAGTATAATATTATTACATGAGGGGAATGCACATGCATTCAGGCACATTGCCTAGAGCTCACTGCTCAAATTACAATAAGGGCTACAACCCCGAAAGGCTCACTACCTTACAAATGGTTACATATAATAAATGAAATGTTTGAACTGATAAACAACATCTACAAATGCCAAAAATAGTTATAGTTAAGTACAAATTACATATCCTTACTCTGCTTTGCAACACTGCTTTGTACTGATATTTTGTTGTATTTGGAAGCTCAACTCTTTCACTAGCGCATGTGAAACTACGCACAATCACTCATACACACTTCACACATAACCACCGATATCAAAAATGATCATATCAATCGCTCATATATATATGTAACATCAAATTAGATCTATTACATGTTGGCCCAAAAAATGCATAACACGCAAATGAAACGTGTTACCCAAGTCGGCTCAATCCAATCCAAAACAACCATGCAGACCAAAACAAATTATCCACACAATTCCCACATGTTGGTTTAACATCCTCGAACACGCAACCAATCACCAAAATTACTCCACGCAATGAATATCCACATGTTACTACCAATGAACACTTTTCTACCTGAAACTTGTATACCAGACCTTCCAACTCACTCAAGAATCATCATCGGAGGCCATAAACCTGGAATAAGGCATATTACATGTCCACAATGCTTTCCTAAGATCTGCAACATAAAATACCCAACACAACTGAACCACCAACCAAATTACTATGCATTACCGGATGTTCTATTCTAGCTCACCGAACCTCACCGGGCCTAAATCTCTCTTCTAGTATGAATGAATCATGAATTGTAGATTGAATATCTAACTCTAGTTTCCATCAATGACAACATCTAAACAATAATGCAGTATCTCTTGCCAACAATATCCCGCTTTGGCATTGATGGCAACACTTAGTGAAAAATGACTAAGTGTCGGATCAAAACCAAAAATATTTACATTGCAACCATAAATTTGACTGTTGGACTCCAAAAATCAAGACTCCCCCTAAGATCAACATTTTTCACTGCTATACACTCCCCCTTTGACATCAATGGCAAAGGTAGAGTTCCGGAAACCAAAAATTCAAGCCACAAATGTTATACACATATGTATACACAATCCTTATATACATAAAAATTTGAAGATGTCTGCATAGAAATTCTTTAATGTGTCCAAGTGACTGTCCCAGCCCTTCTTCAAGCTCTCCAAAACTATTATCAAACCACAGAAAAGATAAGATTGGGCTTTTATTGTCCTTAGGTTTGTCGAATCACTGTTTGCCAGAGCATCTTGAGAATCCTTCAAGGCACTGAACATAATGTCTAACTTGGGAATGATGAGACTCTTCAGTTCCCAAACTCTGCTAATTATCCTCTCTCAATCATGGCTCAAGCTTCTGATTTTCTCAAGTAGTGATATTACTTGATTTTCATGAGTACTCAAGGAAATTGTCAAAGGATCAACCAACTAAGATATGCTTCTGAACTGACCCTCATGCTCCTTAGACTTCTTCTCAATGTCCTCAGTGAACTTGGACAATGATAAACATGATTTCTACAAGTTGCCACCTTTGGACAATGCATCTTGCATACTCTTCAGGCAAGTACCTAATGTGGCTCTATCTTTTGCAATCATATTACTCAAATTTTGGAGCCTCTTAGCATTAAACTCATTTTGAGCCTTCTCCTCAACTGATTTCTCAAAGGATTCAAAATGTGTATCTACAAAATTGATTAAACTTTTTAACTACCCCGACGGAGTGTCTGAAGTATCCTTTTGAAATGAGGGCAATAATTTCTCCAAAATACCGGTTGCCAATATTAGCAACATACTATCCTTTGTATGATACCACAAGAGATCTTCATTGGCCTTATCTTGGGCAAATGATGCTAGTTGAAGCTTCTGAATTGGCGACAAAGAGTCAAGGTTAATCGGTCCTTGCACAAATTTTGAATCATCCACTATCTACTTTCCCTTCACTTCCTTTGCAGTGTCTCTTGCTTCCGGAATTGTTTCCTACTTGACCTCTGCCTGTACTTTTTTTGTAACCTTCTCTGATTTTTCTTCCTTCATAGGTACTTCAATGACTGAAGGATTATCATCCTTGTTCTTACCTTCATTTGCTTTCCCTACATCGTCTCCACCTTTGTCAACTGCATCTTAAGCTCTAACTTCTTCTTGCACACTAACCTCTACTAGCTCAATTGTATGAACTTTCGGGACAAAAGTATCATCCATTGTCTACTCGGGTTCTTGAGATGGCATTTTTTTCTCTTCCAAATGAGATTCTTCTTGTCCTTTTACCTGATTAACTTCATATTGGTTTTCTAACAAAACTTTTCTCAAAATTTTCTCTGTTTCCTTTGCAACCTTGTCAATTTTCCCAAACTCATTCTTTGCTTCCTCCTGATTTTATTCATTGTGTACTTACTCTTGAACTCATTCTTTGCTAGCTTAAGTAATCTTTCTATCTCTTCCTTATAAATTACTAAACATAGATTAACTAATACATATTCTTTCAATCTCTCATCTTCTTTATTTGTTGTTTGTCTCCTAGCATCCAAAATTTCATACAAGCTCTTGGGTATGACTGACATTAATTCAATTAGAGATTTATTATATACATTCAAGTACTCTACAGTTGCTTCCTCTAAAGTTCTTTTTGTCGGATTCATAAAAAATTTCATACCATTCTGATAAGGCTTCAAGTTACCATCTTCACAACCTCATTAACAATCTCATTCAAAGACATAGGAGGTATAACTTCAAGTTTTCCTTTCTTTAATTCCTCATCTATTTCAAATGGTTTTGATTTATTACCAGGTTTAATTCCACCGGATGGTATCTCCTCAATGACCTTGGTGGCTTTAGCAGCTTTGGTTTTAACCTCCTTAACTGCTTCATCAAATTAAGTTTCCTCATCATCTATAGTCACAAATCTGACTGACTTTCTCTTTTTCTCACCACCGCCGAATGGATCGACTGATGGTTTGGGCTTGTTTACTAGCTTTGCAGGACCGAAGGAGGTATTTATGCTTCTGGTTTGACTTGGCTTAGGCTTAGATGCTTCCAGTTTAGTCTCTTTCTCCACCTTAATAGTTTGCTCCTCGGAGAGGATATTCTCCTCTCTTTCTTTCTTGACTACTTCCTTTGTTATCCCCATGCTCTCTGCAAGGGCCTCTACCTTCTTCCTCACCTTCTTTTGGATCACAGGCTTCTTGAACTATTGATGCAATTTTAAGCTCTTCTCTTTGTATGTTATGAACCTCTCCTCATTAGGGTCCACTGGTTTACTCAATAGGTGTTGTGCATACAATTCCAAAATATGTTCTTCTAACCCATAGGCATAATCCATATTGTTTGAGGCTCTACTAATTTCATTAAACACTAATCTATGTCTACCATAAAATAGATGGTGTCTTGATATTTCTCCACAATGGTCTTAGGGATTCTTCCCTCTCATGCATCTCATGCTAGAAATTTTGGAAATAACCCCATAGATTTTTATTATGAACCTTAGAGTCACCGGAATTGTATAAGTATTCCCAGATTTGCACACCTATTGGTCTATCAAAAGCCCACTGCACTTGCCCAACTCCCAGAACCTCACTCGTGAAGTAGAAGAATATGCATAGAATCAGAGTTCCATATTTGAATGAATGCTTCTTATTTTCCTTTATCTTCTTCAGATTCTTAATAATCTCACTCTGGAGCAACTTACAAAGATCATATTTCTTATTTTCTCTCATTATTTCATAGGCAACATATATAGTAGTACCAAAGACACAATTTTCTCTGCTGGAATAGTAAATCTTATAGCCAATCACCATTGATGCAAACCTGGTGTCATGCTCCAGGATATTGTTAATTGTCATCGCCCGTTTGTCAAATTTTGATTCGGTTTCATTTGTCACAATATCATTTTTCACAGCCTTCAAAGATGGCAGCTCTCTGGATGTACATAGACATGTTAAAGCTTGAATAACTGTCTCGGTGATCTTGTGCGGCTTGTCCAACCATATAAATTCATCGTGTACTCTGCTCAATATGTATCGGATCCATTTGGTTTCATAAAACAATGAAAATCTAACAAATTGCATGAAACCCTTGTCTTCCAACCCTTGAAATTCTGGTTTCAGCATTGAACTCTTACTAGACAGTTGATTGTTATATAGATTTAACATTTGTGAGCTTCCCAATTCCTCAATGGGACAGTGCTTGTAAACCCTTATGTCTTCAGTATGCAAAACTCTGTAGGACACTGATGAAAAAGCACTCTTAGGGTCATCTTCCATAGAAATGAATGGATGGTTTTTGAAATTCAGTCATGCACGCTTAGTGATTTCAACAACCAAAGGAGTCACAATACCAGATGTAGCCATTTTAGCAATCTAATATTTCAAACTTCAACTGAAAGGGGTTTCATCGATAAATACCTTTGTCACCAGATTCACTTTTTGCTTCAGAAACTAGTTTAGCACTTGATCTTGCCTGATAATCTTCTCCTAGAGCTCTTCAAACACCATCGTCTCAAATGCAAAGTGACAAATGAAGTGATTAAGTCAATTTTTATTCACGACAAACCTAACTTTTCATTGTAATAAATGCACTTTGCCCTAATACTTCTAGATACTTTGTATGCCATAAAAATCTTTTGCGGATCTTTAAATTTGCTCGAACTCTTTTGAAAATCCATGTATGACCATCACATATATCTTTGCAACCTGCCAAAATCAGGCACAGATCTCAAATGGTGGGTTTTTAGGATTTTCATTACTGCATCCCCCCAAGGCCAGATACCTTAGTTTAGTTACTGGATGAGGTTCTAGTGCTGGAATCGTGTGCGGACACACTTCCTGCATCATCATTGCCCTTTTTAACCCAAGTCTTCTTCATCTAATCTCTGATCTCATCAACCTTTTCTTTTCCCTTCTCATCTGGCTTCACGTTCTTTCTCTTGTCTTTCAGACCTCTCCTATTCACATTTTTGCTTTTGCAGTACCTTGCAATGTGACCAGATTTATTACCAGCATAGAAAACAACATTTCCTTGCATAGGTTTGAAATTCATCTGATTTCTTGTCAATCTACACTGATTAGCAATATGTCCAAACATACTACATGCATAACATCTGACATTTCTCCTATTTTGAAATTTGTTCACCATACTTCTGCATTCATTTGACTTATGGCCATACTTGTTGCATTTAAAATATTGACCAATAAAAGATGGACCATTATTGATCATCATATTTCTGCATTGACTAGCCATATGACCAAATTAATTGCAAACAAAACAATTACCATTTAATTTATGAGCTTTATATTGCCTTATCGGATGCCTTATTGAATAGTTCTTTTGTTGTGTTGATTTAGAGCTTTCACCTTTCTCAAATCCAAGACCTTGAGTATCATTAGGATTCTTCTGGCTTGCAAGAATTTCATCAAGCTTGGCTGAATTGATCCAAAACTTCTCCTTATACTCATTTCCAACATCGAGATTATATCTAAGAAGAAGAACCTACTTTCCAAGATCTTCCTCATGTTCTCTGGCTTCTTGCAACTCAATTTTTAATTGTCCATTCTCATCCTCAAATCTGCAACATTCTTCAGAATTGTCTTTCAGGGACTGAGCAAGCTTCTCCTCATTCTTCTTCCTTTCCTCAATCTCATCACAATAGTTTCCATCTCATTCTTCTAGACTTTATTAGCTCTAGCAAGTCTCTCACACTCTTCTAACTTTTCCTTTAGGGCTTCTTCATCAATGCTTTGACTTTCTTTCTCCTTCAACTTATCAAAAAGTTCCTTTCTCTTCTCCCTTGACTTGTTCAACTGACCTTTCAATGATTCAATGAATTTCTCATCATCCTTAAGGTTTTCTTTTACTTGTTGGACCTCATCTTGGGCTTGATCAAGATCCTCAAGTGCTACAACAAGCTGATGTCTAAGACTACCAAAATTCATTGATTCACTTTCTCGGATCCTCCTCAAGCTGTTAGGATTCTTTTGAGGAAATAGACTTTGATACCAAATGTTGGAATCAAGGAACACTAAGAGGGGGGGGGGGGGGGGGGTTGAATCAGTGTTTTGCAATTTTTAACATTCTTAATCTGTCTTTTCAACCACTTAATGCAAATGAATAAAAGTAGAGTGTAGAAACATAAAGCAAATAACCACAACACCATAACACTAGGATTTTTACGTGGAAACCCGGTTAAGGGAAAAACCATGGTGGGATTGAGACCCACAATATTAATATACCTTGTTATAAGTATAATAATATTACATGAGGGGAATGCACATGCATTCAGGCACACTGCCTAGAGCTCACTGCTCAAATTACAATAAGGGCTACAACCACAGAAGGCTCACTGCCTTACAAATGATTACATATAATAATTGGAATGTCTAAACTGATAAACAGCATCTACAAATTCCAAAAATAGTTCTGATTAAGTACAAATTACATATCCTTACTCTTCTCTGCAACACTGCTTTGTACTGATATTCTATTGTATTCTGGAGCTCAAATCTTTCACTAGTGCACATGAAACTGCGCACAATCTTTCATACACACTTCACACATATCCACCGATATAAAAAATGATTATATTAATTGCTCATATATCTGCAACATTAAATTAGATCTATTACATGTAGGCCCAAAAACGCATAACACGAAAATGAAATGTGTTACCTAAGTCGGCTCAATCTAATCCAAAACAACCATGCAAACAAAAAAAAATTGTCCACACGATTCCCACATGTCAATTTAACATCTTCGAACACACAAAAAATCACCAAAATTACTCTGCACGATCCGCACAATGAATATCCACATGTTACTGTCGATGAACACTTTTCTATCTGAAAACATGTATACCGAACCTTCCAACTCGCTCAAGAATCACCACCAGAGGCCATAAACCTAGAATAGGGCATATTACACATCCACAATGCTTCTCCGAGATCCGCAACATAAAATACCCAACACAACTGAACCGCCAACCAAATTACTGTACATTACCAAATGTTTTGTTTTATCTCATCAGACCTAAAGCTATCTTCCAGTATGAATGAATCATGAACTGTGGATTGAATATCTAACTCTAGTTAACATCAATGACAACAACTAAACAATAATGCATTGTCTCTTTTCAACATACCATTGTATCTCCTGCCTTGTTTTAGATATGAGAGACTTTCTCAAAGATGACATGACCAAAATATTGCTTAAAATCATCTACTGTACACTTTTATGGTACAAACTTGTCATCTTTGGTTAAATAGTCATCATTGACCTGATTTATGACTAGCTGAGAATCTCCATACACATCAAGGTCCTTAATTTTTCACCGCATTGTTGTTTGAAGCCCACTGATAAGAGCCTCATATTCTGCCATGTTATTTGTACATGGGAAGACGATTGAGTAAGACTCTGGGATTGCATCCCCTTGTGGAGCTATAAACAAGACCCCTACCCCGATCCATGTTGTGTATAAGATCCATCAAAATACAATTTCCACTTTGTTGAGACAGCTAAGGTAAATATTGATTCATCAGAAAAATAAGTCAGTAGGGGGTGGTCAACTAGAATTGGAGCTTCTACTAGTTGATTTGTTATTATCTGCCCCTTAATGGCCTTCCTATCCACATACTCAATGTCAAACTCACCAAGGATCATAACCCATTTAGCTAGCCTTCCAGTGAGAGTTGCTTTGTTTAGGAGATATTTAAGTGGATCTATGCTTGCAATGAGCTCTACTTTTTGAATTAACATGTAATTTCACAACTTCTGTGATGCAAAGATAATGACAAGGCATGCACATTCAATAGGAGTATAATTTAATTCATAATTGATCGGTGTTCTGTTGATATAATAAATAGATTTTTTTCTCCCTTGGTCATCATTTTGTGCTAATAGTCCCCCTAGAGAAGAGTTTGTAGAAGAGATATACAACAAGACGGGTTTCCTAGGTGTAGGTGAAACTAATACAGGTGGTGCAAGCAAGTAATCCTTTAATGCTAAATAAGCCTTATGACATTATTCAGTCCATTTAAATGTAACTCCTTTTTCCGAGAAGATGTTGAAAACGTTAGCAATTATTTGCTAATTGAGCAATGAACCTCCTGATGCATTGAAACTTCCCTTGTAGGCTTCTCAATTGTTTTAAATTTGATGGAGGAGGCATCTCAATAATAGATTTCACTTTAGTTGGGTCTACCTCAATTACTCTGTTTGATACTATGAATCTAAGTAAATTTCTTGATGTAACACCAAAGACGCATTTCTTTGGATTCAGTCAGACATTATATTGTTCAAGCCTATCAAAGATTTGGGCTAGAACAACAAGGTAATTCTCTCTTGTTGTAGATTTGGCCAACAGGTCATCCACATAGTCTTTCATGATAGTATGTATCATGTCATGAAACATTGTGGTCATGGCTATTTGATAGGTTTCTCCAACATTCTTAAGTAGGAAGGGAATTACATTCTAGTAGCAGGTTCTCCATGGACATGTAAAACCGGTTTTGTGTTGATCTTTTGATGTTATCATTATTTGATTATATTTTAAGAAACCCTCCATTACAGATAGCATTTTGTGTTCGGTTGTAAGATCTACAATCATATCAATATTGGGGAGTGAGAAATCATCCTTAGGATAGGTCTTATTCAAATCTTTGAAATTGGTGCAGATTCAGATGCCCCTATTTGGTTTGATCACTAGTACTAGATTTAAAATCCACTCAACATAGTCTATTGGTTTGATGAAGCCTACATCGAGAAACTTTTGCAACTCAGCCTTAACCAATAGTGTTATCTAAGGATGTATCTTCCTTAGTTTCTATTTGTATGGTTTGACTCTTGGAAGGAGAGGTGATGATGGAGAACCAATTCTGGGTATATACCTAACATGTCTATATAAGACCAGGCAAAATTTACTTGTCTTTCTTTGAAAATTTTGTTAAAGTTCTCTTTTTCATCTAGCCAAAGAGACTATAAAAGATGTATCTTTCTTGCATTTTCATTGTCCCTCAGATTTACTTCTTCTGACTATTTAACCAGCGGTGATGATCTCTCTTGGTCCATTCTTCCATCCTCTAGTGCCTCAGAGAGGTTTTCACCATCAATATGCCATTTGTTTTTACTTTTTTATAGTTAGAGAGCATCTTTTGATTTTCACTCTAAGACCTATTGTTTTTGTTTTTCTTTGGATTTTTATTTTCATTTTCTTCACAAGAATATGGGCTAGCTTTCCCAAAATAAGTTGCTCTATGAAAATCCATAGCAAAGCTGACTTTAAGATCCCCACATGATATTCCATCCCAAACTCCTAGGAATTCAGGTATTGCTCCATTGATTCGAATCAGTCTAAACTCGGAGGATCTTGTTGGGTGTAATCTATAAGGTGAGGGAACACAAGACAAATGCCATCATCGTTGTTGTTGTAGGAAGTAGATGTTGAGGTTAGGGTACACACATAGTTCTTTTTTTTTTGGGTCAGTAATCACTTTTGACTGGAGCTATGAATCAGTGGGGTCACATTGGGGGACCCCATCCTAGTGGTGATTTTTTACTTGTTGAGGCATTAACACTTCCTTGATTTGGATCTTGCTGATTTTTGTGCTATCTTTTTTTGTTCTTCCTTATTTCTCCATCTACTTATTACTCCTCTCCTTATTTCTCCGTTCACCTTATCACTCCATTCTCCTAATTTATCCATACTCATGCAACCCTTATCCCTCCAGTACATCAAGCCTCCCTTATCACTCTTGTCACTCCTATCTCCTTATCTCTCCAGCCATGTCCCCTTATCTCTCCATCATTACCACCTTATCACTCCATATTCTCTTCCTTTGGGCATTCATCTTTAACACCGCCATTGGCATTTTCCTTTATTTTGTCACCACCAAGGTATGTGGTGGGATCCAATCCTTTGTCTCACGTATGATGTGTGGGAGCTAGTCTCCAATGGGACCTGTATCTAGTCTGCACAATCACGTGTGTCCTTTTTTTTTGTTGTTGTTGTTGGCATCCATTGTCACGAGGCATTAACGCCTCACTTTTAATGTCGCTACTTCTATGTGCATGGTAACAACACTCCGACAATCACCTTACCTTTCATCTTATGAACTCCTCCTTCCCCAATCCAAATTGGCCCTAAGAAGGATTCAAACCATAGACCTTGTATCAACACTAGGCATGCAATAATCATTGCACTACAAGGTGAAGCCCCCAAGGAACACACATAGTTGTTAGAATTGTGTCTTAGGGAATTAGGATCTAGCTCATTGTCTTCATAAGTAATATTATTATTATGGGATTCTTGAGGGTCATAGGGTTTATCGAGCACATAGGTGCTATCACTACATAGGGAATCCATTCATAATGATGGGAATCAATATCGATGTCAGTCTCCTCTTCATATCCTTCGTCGGTAGTTGCACTAACTTCTTCAAAAGGAGGCAATGGGGTATTGGTGGTTCCCACTACCAATGGTATGTTACTTTGGCTTGTAGAACCTTCTTCTATCTGCATGTATCCCAATCCTTGACTTCTTGGACTATTTGTAGGAAGGATGGGTTCTATTACTTGTCATTGTGCCCCAAGGCTAGTGGTGTCATCATATCTGTGTCTTTGCAATATTATAAACCCTTTCCCAAAAGAAAAGTTGTATTGTGGCTGTATATTCCTCATCTTGGTATAACCACTTGCAAATGTCTTCTTCTTTGGATTCATTATTCAATTGTCCCCACGTAATGAAGGAGAAGGAAGGTAGATACTACACTATAGATTTTCCCTAGCACTGATCCTAAAGGTTTCATTGCAGTTTTATAAAAGATTTAGGTGATATGGGTAGATTTCCAATGTAGAAGCCCTTTGTGTAGGAGTACTCTTTGCATCCTTTGTCATTAATGCAAATTTTAATACCAAAACATGATATTGAAGGAGTTGATGTATCTGATAGTGACAAGGACTCAAGATGTGGGGTGAGTGGAGCCTCCTAATTTATTGGAACCTGATTATAAGTGTTTTCCTTTAAGTTATTGTAGTATTGTGATGGATTAGGATCTCCTATTGTGGTAATTTTGATGTCATTATGTGGAAATTCAATGCATTGATTATAGGTAGATGGAACTGCTGCTAACATGGATCCATGGGTGACCAAGGAGCATATTATAACCCAACTCATGATTGAGGACTTGAAATATTGTGTCTCTTATCATTGGGTTGACCCTTATTGGTAGTGTGATTATCCCCTTAGAGGGATGCTCTACATCATCATAAGCCTTGATATTGATCATCTTAGAAGCGTCAACACTATGCTTGGAGTACCCCAATGCCTTAACCAATTTTAATGTATAGATATTAAGACTACCTCCACCATCTATCATCACTCTCCTAATTTTATGCTTATGGATTTACACATCAAGGTGAAGTGGATCATTGTGGGAAGGTTTATATGCAGGAACATCTTAATATGTGAAAGTGGCATGGGGTGTGGTGGAGATATTACCGACCATGGCTTGAAATGCGTTCACATTGATATCACTAGGCATTGCATACTCACGCAAGGCTTTGTCCAAGATGGTTTTATGATGGGGAAATGGAGAGGAGCTCGAAAATGGATATCTGAGCAGGGGTTTTCTTGAGATGATCAACTAGGTTTTATTTACCTATTGGACAGGGATTAGATGATGCTCCTTGAAGGGTGACCTTAGAGAGACACATAGCAACTATGCAATTAGGGGGTTTTCTTTTGATTGTGATGGTGGTGATAGTTTCATCATCTTGACTAATATGGTTAATGATGTATTCATGTGACACATTGGTGTAATTAGCCTTGTTGTTATGAGAGCCTAAACTAGAGGCATTACCCTTATCATGATTATCAAAAAGGGTTATTAAAATTTGTGCGATCATTATTGGATGTTTCATTAGGATTTTCAATGGTTATATTACCCTGATTGATAAGGTCCTGAATGAGGTTTCTGAGTTTGTAATAATTTAAAGTTTTGTGATCCTTGACTTTATGATATTAGCAAAAATCATTGACATTCCACCAAGATGGTTTGAAAGGACTAGGCTCGTATGGTTTGACTTCAAGTAATGTTATTACATTTAACTATATCAGTTTCTTGAGTGCAGAATCAATGAGTTCTCCAAGTGGATTATTGGTATAGGTTCACTTTGGATTATTAGTCCTCAACACAAGTGGGGGATTTGTCTGAGCCATGTTTGCTGAGGTAGTGTAATTAATTGATGGATTCTTAGTAGGAGTAATCGTATTATTAGGGCCTTGGAGACAAAGTACTAATTGGGCTTGATTAATTACTCTAGCATCTACTACTCCATCATTGGTGGCATTCTTATTTTTAGACTAAAACTTTGTCTTCTCATTGGACGTGTTGTTGGATGAAGTGCCTTCTTTAGAAATTTTTAAATTGCCTTACGCAATGAGGCCTTTCCCACATTTAAGTCCCTTCTCAATCACTTGGTGGAACGAATTTAGACATTGCATTGGAAGAGGTTATTTTATTTGAGGAACTAGGTTTTCGGTGAATATGTCTACTTGCTCTTTTTCAAATATTTGACAAGGGCTTCTTAAAGAAAGTGACCGCTAATGTTGTAGGAAAGAGGAAAAGGATTCTCCCTCCTTTTGTTTAGTGGCACACAAATCCATCAATGTGACTAGATTATTGATTTTATGGGAGAAGTGGGTCACAAATTGTTCAACTAATTCTCCCCATGAGCGTATTCCTGGCAGAAGATGGGAAAATCATTCCATAGCTTGACCCCTATGTTATGAGGAAAGAGGAACATCAAATAAGTGTCTTCATCTACCACCTCTATGCATGCAATGAAGAATTCTTGGATATGATCCCTAGGGTCACCCTTTCCCTTATATTTTTCAAATTTGGGAGCCTCAAAATTAGGCAGGAAGGGTGGCATATACATCATTTTGTCAAAATGATAAGGATAGAGATCCTCCATTATGTAGCTCTTCTTAGTGTTCCAAGTTTAAACGTTGGAAATTTATCATTGTAGGTTTTGAGTTTGTTGCACAAGTTTGTTTGTTTGGGTCAAAGGAGCTTGATTGGGATCAACAAATGGATTTGTAAACATACACAACAATTATTGGAATGTGGAGTGATTAAATAGTTGAGAACTATTCTAAACACTTGGTGGGATGAAATGGGCAAAGTGTGTGTTGGTATTTGAGTGAGTTCCACCAAATGGATTGTGTGAGCCTTGATTAGGTGGTGGAATGTTCTGATAGCTAAAAGTTGATCCCATAAGGGTAGAAGTGGGAGATTGTGAGGTACCAATCGATATTTGTGAGAGAGCACTATTACTCAACTAAGATTAAACTTTAATGTTTGCTTGAGTGCTTGAAGATGATTTGTTAAGATTTAAGCTCTAAGTAGAGGACATGGTAGCTTGAGTTGACGTAGAGTTAGTTTGACCACTAAGAGTGGCATTATAGAGTGGGTTGTTATAGAGTCACACCGACACAATATTTTGTGTAGCACTTTAAGTGATGCCTGCTAACAGAGTGTTGGTAGGGACCTAGTGAGAGGATGGCCCTTGTGTATGTCCCATAGTTTGAGGAAGTGAAGCCCTTGTTGCCATAATGGTTGTGACATCAAAGTTTGGGGGTAGTTTGGCACTGTTTTGGGATCATAATAAAAGATATCAACTTGGATCATTTTTCAAAAGGTCATTGATAACTGGTGGGGTCTTGTTGTGCATCCTCGAGTTCAATAGGAGTTAGACCCCACTGGATGTTTTCTACTGAGTATAGGTCATTGGGATTTGATGTGACAGTCACGACTCTTTTGGTTTGTCTATATGAATAGCATGACAAGTGGATGGTTCTTGTGGGGTTAAAGTTTGGGTCATTGTATGGATCCATTAAATTATTACCCTTTTGCATTTGAGTAATGGGCACGAAGGATTTCTAATGACACACTAAGGATGCAACAACTATATTTTTGTTGATTTTCTTGAGACTCTTAAGACAATGAAATTAAGGGGAGCCTGTCTGTTTTCTAATTTTTCTAGGAGCTATTGGATGGGCAATGCAAAGATTATGCAGACAAATGAGGCTAGTTCCCAAGAAATCCAAGAATATGAGGCTATAGATACTCATCTAAGGATGTGGAAAGGATACCTTGACTTGAAACAAGATGGGTGTTGATTGGAGAATATTTGGATAAAGTTTGTTCCCTAAGCTAGATTCATGAGAAAAAGGGGTTGGACCTTGAGGTTTTGATAGTTGATGGAGATCTTGATATCTTAAAAATCAATATGGTTTGATCTTAAGATTAGACTCTTTGGGTTTTCTTTGAAAAGAAAAGATTGTCAGATGCGGTTGAATTGAGGATGCTAATATTTGAAGACTATTGCTAAAATGACACAATGGAAGCCTATGTTGCAAATGCTCTTTAAATTGGAAGGACTCTAAATTTGATAGCCTATATACACTTATAGGAACTAGGAAGCTCAATAGATTGCAAGGTTTAGAAAGGTTTGGATCCCAATTGAGTGGTTTTTGATTGACCTTACAAAGAATTGGTTTAATAGCCAAATACGAGATTTGGAATTAGCAAATGCAAAACAGGTTGTGGACAAATGCGAAAATGATTGAAGATAGTTGCAAGGCAAATTGAAGGCCAATGCGATAATGATTAAGGACAAATGTGAGAATATGATAAGACAAATGTGAAAATCAGAGACACAAATGCGAGAATTATCATAGACAAATGCAAAATTTTGTGGTCTACTTCGAAGGTTTCAAAGTTTGCAATTTGTTTGTAGAGAATTTGGATAGATTTTGCAATCAGACAGTCAGAAACCATAAAAGACAGTATGGTTGGTGGACTTCCTAACTTGAGCTAACATAATTTGTATGTTCAAAGACCAAATTTAGCCCAAGTTTTCACTAGTCTTAACACAATTGAACAAAAATTAGACAATATTTACTTCATAAGGACAAGGCTTCACTGTGATGATCTTAACCCACAACTTGGAATCTTCGTCAACACAAATGTAGGGACACCTAAAATGGGTGTATACACTCTTGTCTTTATGAGAGAGGACAGGTAGATGCCTCTAAGGATGGAAGGATGTCCCAATCACCCTCTACCCGGAAAGCTACGTGTAGCTTATGCTAAGCTAGGGATTCATGTCTCATCTCAAGGGAGCCATATGGTGAGTATCTTGGGGGTAAAACTAGCTATGCCCTTACACTGAAATCATCATAGTGTTTAGTCAAAATAAGGGTGGGCCTCTAAAAAATAATATTTCTAGTAATTGCTCGAGGAACAAGACCACATACAAATTCATTGGGTAGGCTACTAAAAGCTCTTACAACACTTATTAGGCCTTGATTTTTAAAGGCTACTGAATTCAAATTGCACCCATGTCGTATGCACTCTATTGGACAAGATTTTTCTTGCTACCCATTTATATAACGATCTAATAGAAAATCAAATTTGGTCATTTCCCCTTAGAGTGATCACTTATTTGAAGAGTCAGGCCTTCTAAGAAAAAGAAAAGAAGGTGTTTAGTGATTTCTCTTACACCCAAGGTCTGTGAGGGTAAGGGGAGAAGATACTTTCTCCAAAATACCTTAGGGTTCTACAACATAAAGCATACAAGCGCACAAAAAAATTCAAACAGATGTTCTTTTTAGTGCACCAAATCCAAATATGAGCTATTCTAAGAAATTAGAAACACATTCCTAAAATACCCTTGCAAGAACATCAATTAGTGGTTTTGTTTGTTTTAGTCTTCGACACATGAATACCACATGCTAAAAATCAAACATCAGTAACAAAAAAACCCTATTCAGTAATGCAATAATAGATAAATTATAATAGAAATTGAAAAATTGCAAAAAATAAAAATATTACCTGAACCACTTTACCAATCGACTGCGAAAATCTAGAATGAAAATGTGAAAATATGGAAGGATGAATGCGACAATTATCAGTGACATATGTGAAAACTCTTGTGTATTAGTGCGAAAATTGTTTTGCACAGATGCAAAAATTTGTCTGCACACTTGCAAAAATCTATCAGCGAACTGTAAAAATAGAGTCTTGTACTTGCATGTTTTCCAAAAATTTAAACATTAGTATTGGTATAGGTGACATATAATAGCACAGTGTATCCCAACACCTAAACTTGGTATCGAGTAAGGAGCAAATGTTCGTCGGGTTCATTTAGAAGTTGTTCTGCACGGTATATTCATCTTTTCTCTCTTTGATTGTGTCTCTGGTCAACAAGTAAGCAATGTCCTAGAATTTTCAAACGTACTATATGAGGCATCCTAGGGTTAGCAAGAAATAAATTCTTGAATGTACATTAGTAAAAACTAAACTGTTTAAAAGTGATGGCAAAGCTCAAAATTTGCATAGAAATATTATAATATTTACCAAAATGAGTGTGATAAGAATAGCCAACGAATGCAAAAATTCTATACGACAAATATGAAAAATCCTATTAGACAAATGCAAACTGTTGCGAAAATATTTTTGCACAGTTGTGGAAATCTAAGAAAAGTTACAAAAATTTGACGCCAGTACTTGCAGACACACAAAACTATAGATCAAAATGTTGTTTATTCATGTTGGGTTCACCAAAATGTATACAACTGAAAATTGGGAGAAACATATCATAATAGATCAATAGCAACCACAGGCCTAATCTATTACAAATCTAATTGTAAAATAATGAAACAAATAAATAAAATCAATAATGAATCAAACTCCATGTCGAATCTGAGCATGTGACTTCTATTGTTCTTCTCCTCCTTGATGCATGATATGGTAGTGGCTCTCAGAGTTGCATGATACTTATAGAGTATAAGCACAAGAATTAGAAGAATGTGATTAGTGAAATAGAAGGATTGTTGCTTAATTTATAGTTTTAAAAAAGATTGATTGAATGACCGAGATCAATTTGAGAACATAATTAATCGGCGATCGAGATTTGATGGGACAAGTTGGTAGGAGAGAATTGCACATCCTAACTAAATCTAATTGAGAGATTCACTCACATGATTGGCTAGTTAAGTGACATGATTGGGATTTGAATTGAATTGATTGTTTAGTTAAGAAAATTGATTGAATAGTTAACCGATTGGGTTGATTAGAAGATTGAATTGATTGATTAGTTAACTATATTGATTGATTAGTCAAAAAGATTAGATTTATCAGATTTCCATAGTCCATATTGTTGATTGCAAATTGTTTTCTAGATTCGATTGTGTAAGAATTTTTGCATAAAAAATTAGTGTTTCGGGTCACACTCCATGAACCATCATTAGGATGAAAGAACAAATTGTAGGAGAAAATGATGTATTATAGACCAAGACAAAATAAAAAGAGAAGGGTGAGATAGTGGTGGAAGGGATGCACATAATTCAAAGAGAAGGACAAATAAAAAATATAAACAAAAATACTAAAAAAGAGAGAAAAAGATCAAAAGGGAGATAAAAAGATCAAAAAATAATAAATAGAAGAAACCAAACAATAAGAATACAAATAATAAAATAAATAGAGATACGCTATTCATATAAATAAACAAGTAAAATTACACACACACACACATGTGTTTACATATACATGTATATGTTTATATATATGTATGTGTGTACATATGCACGCACAAATAAAATTGAACACATCAACTAAAAAATGAAACAATGTAAAGAAAATGACAATCAATTAAAAGAACCTCTAACAAGTAAAAAAGAAGAACATTGATTAAATAGGAAATCATAAATAAGTGATGGTATGATGAAAGAATAAGGATCTGGTCAACTACTAAGAGGGGGGATGAATCAGTAGATAGAAAACTGATAATAACTTTCACTAATCTTAGAATCAACCTCTCAAATAAAACTCTAAACTGACAAGTTAAACTACTAAACTAGAAATGCAATATCACTATCAAGATAAATCGGTCGACTATTATAAAAGATTAACAGTAAACAACTTGAAACTCACAAACATCTAAATAATTTACTAACACAAGTAAAACCTCATTTCAGATTGTTGTCGGTTAACATAACATATCAAAGTGGATTAAGCAGTTAAGCAATTCAACCATTGTAAACATAACCACAAAAACATTCACCACTTAACACAATATTTTTGATATGGAAACCCAAATGGGAAAAACCACGCTGGGGATGAATACCCACAAGTATTTTGAACTCTTCTGAAGTTCACCCTATTAGGAGCCAAGCCTGTTAAAGCTTTACAATAAGTCCTATTAAGAATGAATCTTGTAAGGGACCACCCGGTTAAGGGATTGACTATAATTCCCTATTAAAAGCAATACCTTGTAAAGAGTAACCTCGATAGAGGATTTGAAATCCAAGCTAATGGACCACCTGATTAGAGGACTTGTATAACACTAAGCTTGTTAGAGCTTACCTGGTTAGGGGATTTTACTATTGTAATTGTTAGAAAACGACAAGGGTTTGCTGATATGTTTGAATAACACTACACTTTCTTGTTCAGATCCTTTTCATGCTCCTATCTTCCTTTTACACAAACTGCAGATACATCATCTGATTCAACAACCACACTCAACCTCAACTACAAATTTTCCAACTCTAAAACAAAACAACTCATCAACCTTATAAACAAATCAATAGGTCGGTAACACAACAAAAACCTAATTCTCTCATAGAGATTACAAACAGGTCGGTTCAAGTATGATCGTTGGATTACATAACAATCTTTGCACATCATTCAAGATAGCCCCGACCGCTCCTTGATCACTACTTCATCCAACTCAGTAACTCATCACGCATTTTGCATTACATGCAATATACTTGCTCATTCCCAAGATAAAAACTGTTATCTCAACGCACCAAAAACAATTTGAAACTCTTCTCATACAAAATGCATACATGTCATAATCATTACCGCTCATCATCAGATCATAAACCAATATAACAAAATTAATTGGTTAGGGTTTATCATATCAACATGTAGGGTTTACTGGTTCAACTCTCCAATACTTAGCCATACCGGTTCACTCCACAAACTCACCTACCGGTTGCAGTTCCTTTCACTAGCTCTTCCTACCGATTACAAAACAACATTGTAACAATATCATTACCGGTTACAATTGACATCAATGACAACATAATATTTCATTAATGCAATCTTCATGCAAATGCCAACAATCTCCCCCTTTGGCATTGATAGCAATATAAATATCAATACCATTGATTGCTATGATTGTGAATAGGAATCTTGGTTTACATTTTACCATGTACTCTCCTTGTCTTCAGCTGGTAACTGGCTATAGACCTTCTCTCTGTCAATCATACAGTTCTTCTCCCCATAATCACATAGTTCTTCTCCCCCTTTGACAACAATGCCAAAGTGAAAGTAAAACATACAATGTCAAACTTCATTGTTCAGCATCAACAACCTACAACTTGATGCTCCCCCTGTGGAATAACTCCACTCCTACACCAATCCTACTGTAAAATTCTATAAGTAGCTCCAGGACTGATATACTCTACATCATGCTCAATTGACCTCATGGAGGGGTACAACCCCTAGTTGACTTCTAAGATACTCAAAAGTAGTCTTAGGTAGAGGTTTAGTAAAGATATCTACAATATGCTCCTTGGTAGAAACATGCTCCAATATCACATCTTTACTCTTCATTTTTTCCCTCAAGAAATGATACTTCAATTCAATATGTTTAGTTCGTGCGTGCAAAATAGGGTTCTTGGAAATATTTATGGCACTGGTATGTCACATAAGATCTTTACAGGTTCTGTAAACTTCATCTTGAAACCTTCTAGAATGTGCCTCATCCAGATAGCCTGGGTACAATTCATATAAGTTGCAACATACTCAGCTTCAGTAGTAGACTATGATATACAACTCTGCTTCTTTCTACTCCATAAAACAAGTCTTCCTCCAAGAAAGAATGCTCCACTGGTTGTGCTTTTCCTATCATCAACATTACCTGCCCAATTTGCATCTGTATACATCTTCAAGTCAAAGTTACCTGCATATGGATACCATAATCCATAGTCAATAGTACCTTTCAAATATCTGAATATCTTCTTGGTTGCTATCAAATGTGTTTCCTTTGGATCCTTCTGAAATCTAGCAACTAGACCAACTGCATGAGCTATGTCCAGTCTGTTGTGAACAACATAGTGCAATTTCCCAATCATTGACCTGTACTCCTTTTCATCAACAGATGAGGCTTCATCTTCCTTAGACAATTTACATTCTATAACTATTGGTGTCCCAACTGGTTGAAAATCACTCATACCAAATGTCTTTAATACCTCTTTCACATACTTAGATTGTGTGATGAAAATACCACTCTTTATTTGTTGAATTTGCAAGCCTATAAATTTTTTTATCTCTCCCACTAGAGACATTTCAAACTCACTTTTTATTTCATTTGTAAAGTCATTGCTCATGTCATCATTGCATCCAAATATGATATCATCTACAAACACTTCACTAACTAGTATCTTATCTCCTTCAGATTTGAGATATATGTTGCTATCTTCACTGGTTCTCTGAAAACCTATCTTCATTAGATGTGAATGAAGCCTTTCATACCATACTCTCGGTACTTACTTTAACCTATATAGTGCCTTGTACAATTCGCATACCATGTCTTTTTCATCCGTCAAAGCATAACCATCTGGTTGCTCAATGTATACTTCTTCTTCCAGTATTTCATTCAAAAATGTTGACTTCACATCCATCTGATATACTTTGAATCCCTTATGTGTTGCAAATGCAAGTAAAGTCCTAACACCTTCTAGTCTAGCAACTGGTGCAAAAATATCACCATAATATTCTCCTTCTTCTTGTGCATAACCTTTGCAAACCAATCTAGCTTTGTTTCGGACTACTATACCATCTTCTTTCAGCTTGTTCCTGAATACCCACTTAGTACCTATCACATTTTTATTCACAAGTCTGGGCACTAGGGTCCATGTATTATTCTTCTCAATTTGATCAATCTCCTCCTCCATAGCTTTAATCCAACGATCATCTCCAAATGCTTCCTTAGTAGTTCTAGGCTCAATAGTGGAGATCATGCAATAATTCTCTCTAATTCTTCTTCTGGTTAACACTCCAACATCCTTATCTCCAATAATCTGGTCAGGATTGTGATTGAGTCTCACATACCTCGGAATAATATGATCATTATCTTCAGGTTCTTCTTCTTCATTATCATCATCTTCTTCAGACTCTACCTATTCTGGTTGAATTGGTACAACAACATTCTCTTTACCAGTTTCAGGCTTCACTGGTTCTGGTTCCAAAAATAAAATGCAAGGGTCTTCATCCTTTTTCTCCACACTGGTTTCCCCTGAGACTTCAGGATACTCATCCACTCGAACATCAACACTCTTAATAATTCTATGTGTCTGGTTGTTGTAACATTTGTAGGCCTTACTCTTGGTAGAGTAACCAAGAAATATACCTTCATCACTTTTAGCCTCAAAATTACTAACATAGTCACCTCTCTTAATAAAACATTTACTGCCAAATATCTTTAAATAACTGACATTAGGTGATCTACCATACCAGTATTCATAAGGAGTCTTATCCTTACCTCTTTTTACCAAAATTTGGTTCATAGTGTAGACAGTTGTGTTGACAGCATCTCTCCAGGAATTTTTCGCTACACCTCCTTGTATCAACATCATTCTAGTAGCTTCAACAACTAACTGGTTGTTCCTCTCTGCAGTACCATTCTACTATGGTGTCCTCAGTGTAGAAAGTTGTCATTTGATACCATTTTCTTCACAATATCTAGTGAATTCCATAGAAGTAAATTCACCACTTTGATTAGTCCTCAGACAATTTATCTTCTTACCACTCTCCTTTTCAACTAAGGCCCTAAATGCCTTGAATTTACTAAATGCTTCTGTTTTATCCTTCAAGAATGTGACCCACATCATTCTTGAGCAATCATTAGGGAAGATCATAAAATATCTGTCACCTTGAATACTTTTAGTCCTTATTGGTCCACAAATATTTGTGTGAACCAAATCTAACAGATGTTCCGCTGAAAAAGATTTTCTCTTAAAAGTTGAGGATGTCATCTTTCCCAATTGACATTCCTTACATAGAGCATTAACCAGTTTGTCCAACTAAGGCAAACCTCTCATCGTCTTGGACTTACTCACTTTAACAATATTATCAAAATTTATATGACAAAATCTCCTATGCCAAAGCCAACTATCATCTACTTTAGCAATTAAACAGTTGTTGACTTTAGGATTCAAGTGAAACAAGTTACCTTTAGTCTGCTTGTCGGTCGCAATCAGTTCAACTTTTCTCCCATAGATTTTGCACATACCATTCTTAAACTCCAATGGATATCCTCTGTCATTGAGTTGAGAAACACTCAAAAGATTGTGCTTTAGTCCTTCAACCCAGTAGACATCATCTGCATTGCTCTTCCCATTAAGAGAAATAGTTTTCTTACCTTTTACCATGCAGGGTGATTCATTACCAAATCTCACAAGTTTTCCATCAAATTCCTTCAAATATAGAAATTTTCTCCTGTCACCGGTCATGTGATGTGAACAACCCCTATAAATGATCCAATCATCAGAATTATCCATGCGAGAAACCAATGCCTTCTTATCAGATGTCTCCTCTTTAATGATTACAAAGATAATGTCTTCATTAGCATCACCCTAAGATTTCTCATCAGTGATACCACCATCAATTGCAATAAGACAATCTCTTTTTCCTTTTCCCTTGTACTTCTTATACTTCTCTCACTTGTGCTCATTATCACCATTAGGATAGTTAGCTACAATGTGTCCAATCTTGTTGCATGCAAAATATTTCAAAGGTAATTTACCTATGTATTTACCGGTACCTCTGGGCAACCGCTTGGCCAACAATGCTTCAAGCTCAACCAAATTGTCTTCATCATCAACTTCTTTGCTGGATCTAGATTCATAACTGTGATTGACATCTCTACTTTTCCTCATAGATAGGTTAGAAAATGAAGCTCTAAATGTAGATTTAGATTTTTGAACACTACCATCATAACCATTTAATTCAAAAGCAGTAAGCTTACCAATAATGGAGTCAAGGGTTACCTTAGTTTTTTAAATTGACTTTAGCTCCTGAATGGCTGCAACTCAGATAGCATAGGCCGGTAGAAGGGTTCTCAACACCTTACTAACCATTGTGGCATCTTCCACTTTACCACCAACACTCTTGATCTCACCAACTATCTCTTTTATCCTTTGACCATACTGTTGAATATTCTCACCTTCAGCCATCCGCATGTCATCAAACTTTCCTCTTAGACTCTCTTCTTTGGCAATCTTCACATGTTCATCACCGTTATAAATCTCTTCAAGTTTCTTCCATACCTCATAAGAAGTCTCCAGACCATGGACATCTACATACTCTACATTAGACAAAGAACTGATAATAGCCTCCAGTGCTTGATTATTTTCTTGTTGCTCTTTCTTTTGATAATCAGTCATAATCCTACTAGGTGCAACATATTGAGTACCAACATGTTCCCAGTATTGACTTCCTAGACTTTTAATATAAATTTTCATTCTATGACTCCATATTTTGTAGTTCTCTCTATTAAACTTCATACCTTCCTTCTTCATCATGTTCTACAAGATCTTTACCTCAAGTTGTTAGGCTTAGACCTTAGAGGACCCGAGATGCTCTGATACCAATTGATGGTATGATGAAAGAATAAGGATCCGATCAACTACTGAGAGGGGGGAGTAAATCAGTAGATAGAAAATTGATAATAACTTTCACCAATCTCAGAATCAACCTCTCAAAGCAAACTCTAAACTAACAAGTGAAACCACTGAACTACAAATGCAATATCACTATGAAGATAAACCGGTTGACTGTTATAACAAATTAACAGTAAACAACTTGAAACTCACAAACATCCAAATACTTTACTGACATAAGTAAAACCTCATTTCATATTGTTGTCGGTTAACATAACATATCAAAAAGGATTAAACAGTTAAGCAATTCAACCATTGTAAACATAACCACAAAAAACATTCACCACTTGACACAATATTTTTGACGTGGAAACCCAAATGGGAAAAACCACGTTGGGGATGAATACCCACAAGTATTCTGAACTCTTTTGAAGTTTGCCCTATTAGGAGCCAAGCCTGTTAAATCTTTACAAAAAGTCTTGTTAAGAATAGATCCTGTTAGGGACCACCCGGTTAAGGGATTGACTATAATGCCCTATTAAAAGCAATACCTTGTAAGGAGTAACCTCGGTAGAGGATTTGAAATCCAAGCTAATGGACCACCTAGTTAGAGGATTTGTATAACACTAAGCTTGTTAGAGCTTACCTGGCTAGGGGATTTTACTGTTGTAATTGTTAGAAAACAATAGGGGTTTGCTGATATGTTTGAATAGCACTACACTTGCTTGTTCAGATCCTTTTCATGCTCCTATCTTCCTTTTACACAAACTACAGATACATCATCTAGTTCAACAACCACACTCAACCTCAACTACAAATTTGCCAACTCTGAAACAAAACAACTCATTGACCTTATAAACAAATAAATAGCTCAGTAACACAACAAAAACCTAATTCTCTCATAGAGATTACAAACAAGTTGGTTCAAGTATGACAGTTGGATTACATAACAATCTGTGCACATCATTCAAGATAGCCTCGATCGCTCCTTGATCACCACTTCATCTATCTCAGTAACTCATCACGCGTTTTTCATTACATGCAATATACTTGCTCATTCCCAAGATAAAAATAGTTATCTCAATGCGCCAAAAACTATTTGGAACTCTTCTCATACAACATCCATACATGTCATAATCATTGTTGCTCATCATCAGATCATAAACCAACATAACAAAATTAATCGGTTAGGGTTTATCATATCAACATGTAGGGTTTACTAGTTCAACTCTCCAATACTTAGTGTAGACGTATAAAAATGACCACTTTCTTAAGTGAATATTTAATATTCATTTTACTCTCATTCCTCTATTTAATTAAATTTAATTTTATTAAATTATCCATATTCATCTATTTGATTAAATAAGTTATTCAATTTATTTCATTAAATTCACCTAAGTCTTTTCTAACCCTTTAATTAAATAAATCACTTTATTTAATTAATTCTCCTTTCTCCCCTTTTAATTAAATTTACATTTAATTAAATTGTTCGTTGCAAATAAATAAATCTAATTTATTTATTTAAATCCCCCACTTGTATTTATGCAAGTTGCATCTATTTTAGTTGAAATAAAGTAATTTATTTTAATTAAAATTACCCTCGATCCACTTGCATTCTCCTAAATCTCCCACTTGCCTCTCTAAACCCCCTTCTAGATTCTTCTAATCACTTCTAATATAGCCTAACCCATCTCCTAAATATTGTCACATCCCTAAACAAAGGGAAGTCACTTCTCAAACCCTCAAAGTCTTTGAAAACCATTAAAGGCTTTATGTCTTCAACAAGTTAACCTTGAAAGTCTTCTAAACCATTAATGGTTAACTCGACCCTCTTGCATGATTAGAGACTTTCTCTCTAACCCAAGGGTCTCATCAAGCATTCATTACTTTGACCATGGTTATTCCTTTAACCCTTGCACAAGAATTTATCCTTTGAGTAAAAGCTTTATCCAATGGATAACCTTAACCTAACCTTAACCCTTACCTCCTAAGGTAACCTTGAGGACTTCTCAAGCATTTAATGCTTCTTACATCTCCTCTCAAGCAGTCTTATGTTGACAATTTTCACCATTTCATTGGTGAGAATTGTAAACATGGATTGATAACTTTCAATCTTGGCCCTTGTTAAGATTATCCAATCTTGACCCTTCATTACCCTGTTTTTCCTATAAATATAGCCCTCATTCCTCCATTTTCATATCCAAGTCTTTAGTATCAAACTTATAGACATTTTACCAAGCATCTAATCTAAATCATTTTAATCAAGCATTTAAGCCTCTCTTTGATAATCTTCATAGCATCTTAAATAGGCATTTGTATTATCACATAATAATCATATTAGACTAGTATAGCATGCTAGGATAGTTTTGTTACTAATCCTTTCATTTTGTTATCATATCCATGCTAGTTTAAATCATGTTAGACTTAGTATCATGCATAATTAGGAATGCATCAATGCTAGATTGATCAATATCCCTCGTTTTCATGATTGTCATCCCTAAGTCACTTTGCTCGGTGATCTGAGAGCAAAGGCATTGGCTTGAGGGGTCTTGTGAAATAGAGAACAATGGAACATCCCTTGGGAAGTTGAGTTATTCAATATAACTCCATAACTTGCACCAAGAGTCCCATTGGTGTGTGGACCAGTTTGAAACCGCATTTTTTGTTTCATCCCCCCACTTTTCCCGCACACATTTTTGGCGCCCACCATGGGGCATAACCCCATTTATAAGATCGTTTTCAATGCAGGGCTAAATTTGCAGGTACGCGGAAAACATGAATTAGCGTGTTGCTATCATCCTTTAGCGCATCTGGTTTGTCTGTCGGTGTATACCGCTCACTGTTTAGCGCGTAAGACCCCAAACTTAGTGCATTTTGAAGTCATTTTAGTGCATAATGTTTCTGCCAATAATAGATAAGCTCGGTGCATTAAAACATCAGTTTAGTGCATCCACACAACAACATAGCGCATCCGGGTCTTCTGTTAGCGCATTGGTACATTTTTGTAGCACGTCGGGTCTGCAGATTAGCGCATAGCAGATACAGAGGGAAAAACACAGTTTGTAACCAAGACAAAAAGTTAGACTTGTAGAAGTTCACCTTTAAAATCCTTTTTGCTAACTGGTGTTTTGTTGTAGGTCACTAACATCTATTTTGCAGGATTGGAAGATTTTTTTTTTTACTATCTTAGGCATTTGATTATTTTCTTGTTTCTAACTTTTTCTAAGTTAGCTATTAGAAGTTTTTCATTTTCCTTATTAGTAAAAGAATGAACTCATTTTCCTTTGGGGTTATTTAAAAAGAACAACAAAAAAATCATCTTCTTGCTTTCTTAGGGAGAAAAACACTTCATTTTTGGGATTTAAAAAGAACAAAGACAAATTTTATTTTTGCAAAGTTTTAAAATGAACCTCACCATCCTTTGGTGTTTAAAAGGATCCACTTCATTTTTTGCATATTTTAAAGAATCTCACTTTTAAATTCTAGATAAAGCAAAAGAGGGAAATCTTTCCCCTATTGATTTTACATTTTGTTGACCCAATATAAAAAATTTGCTTTGTTGACCAGGACTTCTTTACTTAGATAGAAAAATCACTGATTTGAAAGATAAAAAGAACACCATGCCTTTTTGGAGCAACATCTCCCAATAGACTTTAGCAAATCATTGAATTGAAGGGTTAAAAAAGAACCATTTTGTGTCTTTTCTCGAAAGTGGAAGGTATATGCTCTCCCCTTAACTGGGTGACCAAAAAGCCAAACCACTCTTTCATGCTTTCAGTGTTTTAAAGTACTTAAATGCTTTCAGTGATTTAAATTACTTAAATCATTTAAATAGTTGGTGAGAGGGGAACGACCTAAGTGGGAAACGACTTTATCGCCAAGTGTTCCAACCCACTATAATCAAAACTGGAGGATGACGAAAGTCCCTTCAATGGTTTTGCTCAGCAATTAGTCTTCCCCCAGTATCTTTACGATACGTAAAGCCTTTGTTCTAAAGGTTGGGAAGCCTCCCGAGGGAGTTTATCACTGAAGATCGAACATGAAGCTTGATTACGAACTTTAGCAATAGAAACCTTGAGTCAAGTCAGTATCCAAACATCCTCAATATATAGGTGCAAGGGTGGGGAAGAATCCACCCCCAAGATTACTCACCATATATCTCCCAAGATAACTACCCAATTGTGAAGCAATTCACTTTGGGTTAATTTCTGACAAAAGGTAAATAAACGGGCGCCCCCTAGGGGGTGACACGACTGTTTGAGCTTATGGAGTATCGAGACTAGTGGGCTATGATATTTTGATAACCCTTGAATAAAGAGTCTGTCTGATTTGTCTTCTTGTATCCAAACTTGTGAAAACATTGGGGATTTGAACACATCCTCGCAGAACATACACTATTTGTTTAGAATAGGCAAAATTGGTTGTCTCTTTTATATTGTGTTTGCAATTTATATTTTCAGAAAATCATCCATCAAAAATCAAACAAGTATTGAAAAAATCCAACAAAGCCAAAAACAGAGCAAACAAAGCAGTTTAGCGCGTAGGAGCAATCTCCTAGCGCATCTGGAGCATAATTTAGCGTGTACCAGCCAAAAGATAGTGCACAAACCCTTAAAAATAGCGCATAAAAATCTGAAAATTTGACACACATTTTTGTTCTACCATATTAGCACTTTGAAGCATCAGCCTAGCGCATTGAGGGCAAACCTTAGCACTTTGAATCCAAACTTTAGCGCATAGTCAGGACATATCAGTGCATAACCATCCTTGTCAAAAATAAATTCAAAACTCTGAGTTAGCATGTAACACAAGCAGCTTAGCGCATAAGTGGTTTTGAATAGCGCATCTGGATCACACAGTAGCGCATCTGGTCTCTGTCTTAGCGCATAGGTAAAACTTAGAAAAATAGAGAGTGAACTGCGCATTTTTGAAATTTTTTATCATCTGTCTTGAATACCTTTTTGGACTCTTAGTCAAGCTCACCAATCAAAATTGAACCAGAACATCCGAGAAATACTTCAAACAATTCAGCAAGTGTCTTCAGAACAAAATTGTCAGAACTAAAACTAGCTAGAGATAAAACTTTCTCCAATCAAAATCGGGTAACATCATCACATTGATCAAAAGGTCCGCCAACTAAACGAATTCCATCAACTAAACATACCTAGTTTAAACCTAAGTCGTCAAATCGAGTCTTCATATCGGGAAACTCTTATTCCATATTATTTGACACACTTTGTCGTGGGGTGGCATCTAAACCCCCACTTGATAAAGTAGGCTTAAGTTTTCAAACAAAGTATCTCAATCCAAACAAATCAAAGGAAACCATTTATCACTCGTGTATGACCACTCCTCATATTTTGAGAAGAAAAAGTCTTCATCACAACACTAAGTTGAAGAAACGGGAACCTAGTTCCAAAACACTTGCCAACCAAAACAAATTTCTCTACATAAATCATCAACTCTTCAAATCACATCGCACTTTTCTCCATCATATGCGGTTGTATCTTCAAGAAAAGTCAAACAAATTTGACAAAGAACCATTAAAAAATAGAGCCTTTTGCCAAAAATCAACATTCAGTCAATGCTTGAATCATGGAGGAAAGATCAACCCAACTTTCTTCCCATAAGTTTGCATCACTTATAACATAGCTCGATTTGAACCACCAACCCCCAAACAACAACAAGAAGAAGATTTTGTCCCCTTTGTCACAGAAAGTTTCTACTAGATGGTCATTGTCACTCACTCTCAACAAAACAAGCAAAGCGAACCACAACCAGAGTCCAGTATGGGTTGAATATTATCAAACCCATTCGATTATACTAATCTAGGAGAAACAAAGATCACTGAGGAGCTCCTTCAAGAATGTCAAGAAAACCCTTCATTCCAAAAACTTATGGAAAGACTCATAGAGGCTGGCAAAGAAAAATACATGCTCATGCTAACAAGCAAAGGAGTTAAGATTCCTGAAGACTTCGACACTGAAATCTTTAGGACAAGGTCTCAAAATTACGCTTATCAAGAACAACAGAGAGAAGAGGAAACACATGACCCTAAACAAAACATACCTGAACAACATAATATACCAGAACACACCCATACCCGAACTAGGGATAACGAAAGAGAAGAACCTTTTCCTCGCCAAACAAATGCACCCATGGTTGCTCTTACACAACAAATGCAAATACTACAAAGACAAATGCAGGACATGAAACAGGGGACCACCGTACGATATTCCTTAAATGAAATTTTTCCTTACCCCTTTGACAGGAGATTAAACATGATACCTTTTCCCCTGAATTTGGATATATCCAAATATGATAAGTATGATGGTAAGAGTGATCCCCGTGATCATGTTCGGGAGTTTTGTACCATGAGCCTTGAATTTGCTCACGATGACACTTATTTGATGAGGTTGTTCCCAAGAAGTTTGGGAGGGCAAACAATGGAGTGTTTGTCTAAACTTACACCTCTCATTAGATCCTTTGATGAGTTGGTCAATAAATTTATCACTCAATACTCCTATAATATTCAACACACAATCACCATGCTGGATGTATGTAATACCAAACAAAAAAACAATGAAACATTCATGGTGTTTCTTCAACGTTGGAGACGGATGGTTTCAAGATATCCTCGAGATGTGTTTGAAAAGAAAAAGATGGAGATTTTCATCGACAATCTAAATAGTGAGATGAGTTATATACTCAAGCTCCAATGCATACCATCTTTTGCCAAGTTAATCGAAAACAGAATCCAAGTAGAGGAAGCATGTGTCAAGAAGGGAACATTGAAGTTCTTCAAAGAAGGAACTAATTCATCCAACTCTCACTTTAACACCCAGAACAAGGCTAACATCAGGTGATCTCTCAATCTCAATCCTAAAGTAAACATGGAGCGGAGCGGAGGAGAGTGGAGCGGAGCGGACAAGGGGAATGGTCAGGCCCAAAATTCAAATGTTTTGGGCTGGAGACCTGGAGCAGCATCAGGACAACAGGTAGCAGGCGGATTTTTTGACTCTTTGGAGGGGGAGGGACCAGAAGGTTTGGAACCCAATGCTGCTTTGGATTTGGAGGACCCAGGTGGGCGTCCCAAATCATGTGAACCTAAGCTTGAGAAGATTGGTGAATGGTCTTCTTTGTTTGGAATCAAACCTAAAGGTAAGTCGACTTTGCCTCCTGTTGAGAATATATCGAATATTTCAAAGGGAAAGTACACCATTTCCATTCCTGATCAAATAATAGATCATAATATTACTCGGATGGAAAGCACACTAATAGGCAAATTCTTTGGGGTGAGACCTAATATCGAGGTTGTTCGAGGATTCATGAAGAGAAAATGGAATCTAAAAGGTTAGGTGGATGTAGTAGCTATGAATAAAGGATGTATCTCCTTTTCCTTTTCATGTGAGGAAGATCGCAGACAGATCCTCTGTAATGGAACCTGGATGATAGGTAAATACATAATGTATATTCATAATTGGTACCCTAACTCGGGTCAAGATGAAGAGTTCATGGTCCAAGTGCCTGTTTGGATTAAGCTTCCAGGTCTTCCAATGGAGTACTAGGAGGAAGATGTGTTTGTTGGGATAGCTAATGCTTTTGGGGAGCTTATTTCCATTGACCCGGTGACGACATCCAGAAGAAGACTTATTTATGCCGAAATCTGTGTAGGGGTAGGACCTGACACGAATATGCCAGAGGAAATAGAGATAGACTCAAAACTTGGTAAATGGATGCAAAAGATTGTTTATGAAACTATCCCCTTCACCTGTTTTCACTGTAAAAGAGTGGGATACTGGGCTAAAAAGTGCCCAAACAAAGTTTCCAAACCACAAACGCAAACAAGGGTCTTGAAAAAGGTGGAAATGAACCCAAATAAAAAAATAGAAAAACCTTTGAAAGCTCCTCCTTCTGAAGGTCCGGATTAGGAGAAACAATCCCAGATGGGAAGAAATGAAGAGGAATCGACTAGGGAAACAAGAAGTGAGACAGTGGATATAATGGAAGATAAGATTTCCCAGTAGGAAAATGGGCAGGAGAAAAGTGGAGAGGATTCTAATGATGGTGATAAAAATAGCCTAAGTGACCAAAAGAACACACAAGATCAGAATATAGCTGAGAGTGAAAAGTGGGAAAGTAATCAGATGGATAAAGGAGACAGTCAAACTACAGACAATAAGGAGGAGGGAGATGCTCCTAACTCTTCAGGGTTTGAAAATGGAGTAAGTTGGTTTCAAGATGCTCAACATGATAATATTCTTGAGAAAGGACTTTCAGACATATCACTGGTTTCTCTGGCTCAAGTCAAGTCGACTTTCCCTGAGGAAAATGCTCCAATATGGGGAAATGAAAAAGACATAGACAAGGTCCTGAGAAAGAGGGGGATAAATCAGGAAGAGGTTGAAACATTTGGTGAAAATAGAACAGGCAAGAACAAAAAAATAAATCATAATAATAACAACCATCAGACTACCAGAAACACCAAAAGTAGATTAGGGGATGTGGGGGCTCAGAACACATCATCTGGAAGATATTCTAATGCAAAGAAGAGGGCCATGGAAGCCAGTAAGAATCTAGCGGATGGTACTCAAAGAACCATCTTTGAAGCAGGTATCTCTAAAAAATCATGAAGATTATCTCCTGGAATATTTGAGGATTGAATAATCCTCATAAACAAGACTTAATTAAAAGTATGGGTAGAGACAAAAACCCAGATGTTATTATGATTTAGGAAACTAAAATGTCTAGGGAAAAGGTTGAATGTCTGAAAATGTTTAGTAATGGAGAAGTTAGTGGCGGTAGCTCTGAAGGGGCTTCTAGGGATATTGCTACTTTCTGGAATAAGAATAATGTAAAGGGCGATGTTTTGATTCAAAATAACAATATGGTTTGTATTAAATTTAATCATCTGAAAGAAGGTACTTCATGGGTCTTGACCAATGTGTATGCCCCTAACACTAAAGCTAGCATAAGTGTTTTCTGGAAGAACCTATCCACGATTAGAAGTAAGTTTGCTGAAGATAGCTGGATTATTATGGGGGGTTTCAATACCCCTCTAAGAGAAAATGAGAAGAAGGGAGGAAGCCAAACCAATCTGGACAATAGATTGGACTTGATGGAGTTCATTATCAACCATGCTCTCCATGATCTAGACTTGCAAGGGGTTAAAAATACATGGACCAACAAAAGGAGTGGAGAAGACTTAATTCAGGTTAGGCTTGATAGAGCTTTAATTTCTCATTATTGGTTTAATTCCTACTTTTGTTCCTTATCTGCTCATATTAGGGTTGGGTCAGATCATTATCCTATATCTTTTAATGCTGACCCCAAATAGGGAAGGAGACATTTCCCTTATAGATTTGAAAGAATGTGGACCAAACACCCAAACCTTGAAAGCAAAATCAAGGAATGGTGGCAGGTTAGAGTTGAAGGAAATGCTATGTATAAGGTGGTTAAAAAGCTGAATTTTGTGAAAGACAATGTTAAAAGGTGGAATAAGGAATCCTTTGGGAACATTTTTGTATCCAAAGCTACCACTCTCTTAGATCTGAAAGATATCCAAGATGAGATTCAAAATAATGGCTAAAACAATGTCTCTAGAGAGGCTGAAGATGAGATTCTGATGAAATATCATGATATCATAGCTAAATAAGAAACCTTTTGGAAACAAAGATCAAGAAATGTATGGTTGAAGGAGGGGGGTAGAAATACCAGATACTTTCATATGTCCACTTTGAAACACGAGGCAATCAGCAGGATTTTAGAGCTTAAAGTCAATGGCAAAATTATTGATAATGAAGATTCCATGAGGAAAGTTGCTCTAGAGTTTTTCTCCAGTCTTTTGACTAAGGATCAAAATTTGGACCCTCAAGCTCAAAGGGGTCTTTTGGATTTCATCCATTCTATCTTGGATGCTGACCGAAATTCCTATATTACTGCTATCCCTACTAATGATGAGATTTTGAAGGTTGTCGATTCTTTTGATGGTAATAAGACCCCAAGACCAAACGGCTACCCTATGTTTTTTTTTCAAATGTATTGGCATATTGTTGGAAGAGAGGTGTCCAGTGCGGTGAAAGAATTCTTTGGTGCTAGGAGAATTCTAAAAGAATTGAATGGTACTTTCATTGCTCTTATTCCTAAGAAGATGGGGACTGACTCCATGGATCTTTGTAGACCTATAAGTCTATGTAACTCCCTATACAAGATCATCTATAAAGTCTTGACTTCTAGAATTCTAACTTTGCTCCCCTTGATCATATCTCCCCAGCAAAGTGGGTTTGTCCCCAAGAGGCAAATTTTGGACTCGATTATCACGGTTCATGAGAACATTCACTCTCTTTCTAGGGCTAAAAAAGAAGGTTTTCTTCTTAAGCTTGATTTATCTAAAACCTATGATAGAGTTGACTGGGGCTTTATGCAGACTGTTCTTTCAACCTTTGGATTTTGTTCAAGAAGCATTTGTCTTATTATGCAATTGGTTTCCTTTGCTTCTTTCTCTGTGTTGGTCAATGGGTCTCCCTCACCATTTTTCAAGTCCTCCAGGGGTCTCAGATAGGGGGATACTCTTTCCCCCGTTGTTTTGATAATTATGGCGAAATGCTTGGGAAGACTTATTGGAAATCTTGTTGAGAAGGGAGAGTTTAGAGGGCTTAAACCTTCATCTGCAGACCAAGTGTGCTCTCATAAGCAATTTGTGGATGATTCAATTATTATGGGTAATTCTTCTGTGAAAGATTCTAGAAGCCTAAAGAAAACTTTGGATAGATATGGGAGTGCAACTGGTCAACTGATTAATTGGTTTAAAAGTTTTGTTTATTTCATAAATACTCCAGAGAGAAGACAGACAAAGATCAGTGTTATTTTGGGTAGCCAAATTGGGAATCTCCCTGCTTCCTATCTTGGGCTCCCTTTATGTCAGGTTCCTCCTGATACCTTTTGGGGTGCTCTGGTGGATAAAGTTCATAAGAAGTTAGCTAGATGGAAAGGCTCTTTGCTCAGTCAAGCGAGAAAGGTCCAACTTTCAAAATCTACCCTCCAGAGTATCCCTCTTTATGCCATTAGTCTTTTTAGAATTCCTGTTAAGTTTACAGAGGCTATTGAAAAAATCCAAAGAACCTTTCTTTGGACTGGGGTTGAGGAAAAGAAGAGAATGAATTTGATTGCATGGGATAAGGTGTGCAAACCTATAAGAAAGGGTGAACTTGGTCTTAGAAGAATCAGGGATATGAATGAGTTTCTCATGGCTAAACGGATATGGAGAGGTTATAAAACTGAGGGAGAGTGGAAACTGATATGGGATAATAAGTACAAAAGACAACTTCCGACCCTTCATAGTTTCCTCAAGGCTGAAGATATTCTGATTGGATCCAACATCTAGAAAAATGTCACTATAACTAGAGACATAATACTCAAAGGAGTGAAATGGAAGGTGGAGAGGGGAAATTTTATTAAATTTTGGGAAGACACTTGGTTGTTAGACTCTCCCATTAGTGACAATCCTGATTGGGGCAAGTTTAAGGATCAGTATAAGGAAAAATTTGGTACCACCGTGGCTGACTATTGGAATTTAGGTCAGTGGAAGGACCTATCCATTGTTGATCCTTCTCTTGAGCATCTGAATAAAATAATGAATTCTATGGTGGTGATTGATGATGAGGATCAGCTTATCTAGAAACTCACTGATGATGGTAAATTTTTTGTCTCCTCCCTTTATTTCCAGCAATTTTCTAGTTAGGAAAGCCCTTGTTGGGCTAAGGCTTGGGCGAAAGGTCTTATTCCCAAAATTAATATTTTTTTCTGGACAGTTATGCAAAACAAGATTCTGACAACTGAAAATCTCAAAACAAGAGGCTTTTGTTTGCCAAGTATTTGTCATCTTTGTATGCAGAATGAGGAAACCATTAATCACATGTTTATCCATTGTCCTTTCTCGGTGGATATTTGAGCCAGATGCCTGGACAATTTCAATATCAGTTGGGTTTTCCCTGAAGTTGTCCAAGATGTCTTCAATTTCTAGCTCCACCCCTCCAGGAATAATTCGGTTAATCTGCTATGGAAATTTTCTTTACCACATATTTGTTGGGGAATATGGAAAGAGAGAAATGATAGAGTGTTCAGAGATAAGGCATCAAAAGCCCAAATTATTTTTGAGAAAATTAAAAGAAATATGGCGGAGAATCTCTACATAACAGGTGGAATAATGAATCCTAAATATCAAGGGGATAACATCATTTTTAAGAATTGGAGATTAAAGGGGAGTGAAACCATACATGCTAATCCTAGAGACGAGGTGAGATGGGAAGGCCCCCCTCAAGGATGGATGAAAATCAATTTCGATGGTGCTTCCAAGGGTAATCCTGGTAAGGTAAGGTGTGGTGTGGTATTAAGAGATGAAGGGGGAATATGTAAAGCTATTAAATGTATTCCTATAGGTCACCAAACCAATCATGTTGCGGAGGCCATTGGTTCTTATCAGGAGTTGGTTCTTGCTAAAGATTCAAACTGCACAAAAGTGTGGGTTGAAGGAGATTCTCAGAACATTATTAACTGCTTGAATAATGTTTTCCCGCCTTCTTGATCTATACACAATGCCATTGAAACTGCGAAGGATATAAGTAAAACCTTTGAAATATGTATTTTTACACATGCTTATAGAGAACCTAACAAATGTGCTAACTGTGCTACCAACCTGGCTTGTCGCTCTGACAAAATTATTACCCTTTATGGTGAGAGTAATCTCAAGTGTGAGGTGAAGTCATTGCTTGAACTAGATCGGATCCACATGAAACAACGTGTCTTAACTAATCATAATCTCTAATGCTTTATTCTCACTTGTCCAGGATTGATCACAACGGCGACGAGGCATGTTTTATCTGTCATATCATATTTATTTGGCATGGATTCTGGGTGGCTCTGCATAGCAACAATAAAATTGTTAGGTTTTTCCACAGAGCTCGCAGAGAAAATACCAGAACTGCGATAAGGAAGAACTGGGAATTCAAGGATAAAATGGGGGGAAATAAAAAGAGGTTTGAACCGACTTCTTGCTCAGATTGGAAGAAAAACAAAGAAGTATGGGAGATTCTTCAAGATGGAGGTTTGAATGTTTTTATGGAAAGGCTTTGTGGCAAAGACCCTACTGTCACGAAGCACTTCATAAAAAAATGGAAGAGTAGTAAGATTCTTGTTGGCACCCAGATGATGCAAGTGGATGAGGATGTCATTGCGGAAGCTACGGGTATGTTGAAAGATGGTATGAAATTCTACAGAGATAGAAGTGTGTCTGACAAGGTTGTGGATAGGTTTCCTATCACAGATGGAGAAAGAAGAAAATTGGTTAAGGCGGGCAATCCCTACTATTCCCCTAAGCGCATTTGTAGGTCGCAAAGGTTTGTGTTGTTTGCTACCATCAACTACATTACTCTGGATGAGAGATTCACAAGGGCTTATGGGCATCACTTCATGCTACTCAACCACTTCTGCCATGGTGATAAGGTTAGTTTGGCATACTATCTCGCATGCTCTATGGATCATACTATTCATGAATTGCAAAAGGATTCTCAAAAAGATCATGCCCTGCACTAGGGTTTAATGGTTTTAGTTTATAAGATGTTGAAAGGGAAAATTATTGAGAAACCCATCAGTAAAGGCAAACAAATTAGGGATGATGAAACTGAAAGTGAGGATAGTGGGTTCCATCTTTATTCTAAAACTGAGGGTGAGTCTGAAGATTTTAGCAACAAGGGGAAGACCAAGGGAAAGAGCAAGGGGACTACTGTGGAGTCTGACCTCTCAGACTCTGAGGAGGAGTCGTTTGATGATAAAATCATAATGAGTAATAAAAGAAAGGGGATGGGTAAGCAAACATAGAGGAGAAAGAAGACCAGTAAGGGGATAAATAAGGTGAAAAAGAAGATTATTTTCTCTTCTCATGAGGACTCTGAGGTTGAAAAAATGAACAAGAACAAGGGTAAGGAGGAAGATGAAATGTGGGAAGCTGAATATGGGGAGAACCTGAACACTCAGAGAATGCAAAATGAAGATCAGGAGAACAACAAGGGCAATCAAAATGTCAGCCAAGGTGCCATAGGAAATGATAGTATCAAGGGTTTCTGTGAGGTCATAAGCAAAATGGCGAAAGAAATTGGCGAATTGAAGACTGATCTCAATATGATCAAAAGGGCAACCATAGGTGAGAAGCCTCTTTCTGAAAATGTCAAAGAATTAATGGTGTCCATTAATAAGGTTGAAGCTATTGAGGCAATGGTCAATAAAATTCTAGAAACGGAAAAGAAGGTGAAGGAGCTGGAAGGAATCGGAGATGATAAAGTCTGGGAATTAACTTGAACGACCTTGTCAATAGGGTGGATACGATGAAATTAACCATGAAGAAGATTGTTGAGCAAAATTTCCAGATCCTTAAGGCCACTATTGATCATGTTAACATGTTGATAAACAAATTTGAACAGATCTAAGGTAAGGAAGATGAGAAGGAACAGACAGAGAAGACGGGTCATAAAAAGAGAAGAAGGGCCAACACCTGGAAATAGGTGGGCATCAAGGAAAAAGAGCTCGATGATATGAAGAACTTTGCGTTCAATATGAAGCAGATGGTGGTACATGTAGAAGAACTCATAAGAAATATCTAGATGTCTCGATGTTGTCTTTGTGCTATCTCTGTGTTGTCTTTATGTTGTCCTTGGGTTGTCTTGTGATGTTCTCTTTATCTGTGATCCCTTTTTATTTTTATGGGATCTGATCTTTGTTTGGGTGTCTAGGCACTGTTATTTCTAGTCACTTTAATGCTTTTTCTTTTTCCTTCTATGTAATCAAGGTTTCGGGTTCCTCCCAAAAAACCTATTTTTAATTAATTAAAACACTCGGAACAACAATAACACTTTAGACAAATCCAGGTTATGGACTAGAAACAAAAATGTTGTTAATGAGGGAGGAACTGATGCTAATGATATGAAGTCCAAACAATTAGTATTGGCTTTATCAGGTAATCCCCAGGCTACCAAGAATCAAAAGGGTGTTAGCCAAGGCAATAACACTTATCTATCAAATACCAATTAGGGACCTTCAAATACAAACACCACGAACAATACCCAAGGCAACAACACAAATCAAGGACCTAATCCAAACCCAAGGGGTAACACCAACAATTTTCCAAATAGACGCATTTACACACCCTTGGGGCAATCCTTAGAATCAACATTCTGCGAACTCCTGGAAAACAAGATCATCACATTACCAGCCATCAATAATTTCAAACCCCAGATCAAACCACCTTGGTGGAATGACTCGCATTTTTGTGATTTTCATCGAAACAAAGGACATCACACAAATGATTGCATGAGGCTTAAAAACATTGTTCAAGACATGATCGATCGAGGTGATTTAACAGTTGATGGTCTCAAAATGAATGGTGATAATGACGCTTTTAAAAATCCTCTTCCAAATTACAACAAAGAAGGAGCTTCATCATCAAATGATACATGGGGAGCTCGCATAAATCATCTGTACAACAACACTATCAATCACATATCAACAGAGGATAATCAGATAAACATCATAAAGATCAAAGACAAACAAGACCATACATCAATCAATGTGACAACTTGAGCTCAAAAATATGTTTTGAAAGGGCATACATCAACATCAACCACTATCCCCAAGACTCAATATGATTTGGTAAGTCAACTATGGAGAACTCCTGCTCAAATATCCATACTCGAGTTGCTTAAACTCTCACCAAAACATAAGGACATATTGGAACAAGCATTAGTTGAAACAAATGTACCTCAAGATCTGGATATTGACAAATTTCAAGCCATGGTGGCTCACATGATAGGGCCTCATAATCTCACCTTTTCCGAATATGATAATATCTCTTTGAGCCATCCACATAATACTCCCCTTCACATTGAAGTCTTAGTCTACGAACATCGAGTTAAAAGAGTATTAATAGATGGAGGAGCTGGTCTCAATATCTGTACCTTAAAACTTATCTTTGCATTAGGCTTCTCTGAGCAGTCTATTGATCCACACAAAAAGATCACCATCAAGGCATATGATGATGAAGAGAGATAATCCAAGGGAACAGTGATACTACCAATTCAAGTAGGACCGATACAAAGAGACACTATGTGCCAAGTCTTATACATAGACCTCACATACAATATTTTATTGGGTTGTCCTTGGATACATGAAATGCAAGCGGTACCATCAACTTACCATCAATGTGTCAAATTCCCATATAATGGGTAGGAGATTTCCATCTCTGCTGACAATAACCCCTTTCAACATTGCAATGCTATGGGGGCAACCCAAGACAACTTGGTTCCACACAACAGGGAAGCCCAAACTTCCTCAACACCAAATCATCATCAAGAAAAGCTCAAATCTTTATCCATGGATTTCAAACAAAAGATAAAAATCAAAGAGCAAGGCATGGGAGAATACTCTTTCGAACCCATGTGTTTATCCAAGTTACCAGCATCACCAAAATCTCATGGACAACCTTCTGCATCGACACATCAAGCAACACAACCCATCACCAAGTTTGATGGCAAGTTTATTCAAATGGGTACACTAGCACATGAATCAAAAGAGAAGGACATCCTTAGTTGGCTATACAAGGATGAGGAGGAAGTTAGAGCTGCTACTATGGAGGTAGCCATACCAACACAACAGTATGGAAAATGATTCCTGATCATACAACGGATGGGATACAATGGCAAAGGACCTATAGGAAAGCGTCAAGAAGGCATTACAGAACCATTGGACCCTCCCTCATAGTTTTCTAGAGACAAAACGGGATTGGGATATGGACACAGTCTACCCCCAAGGCTGAAACAAAATAAATATCAAAAACCTTAGTGGAAAGAAAAGAAGAAATGCAACGAAGACTCATGGCAAGAGGCACTACACCAAGCAACAGGAACAATAAGGAAAGAGCGAGAACACCAAGAAAAAGAGAAACAACAAGAGGAGTTGACCATTCAAAGAGAAGAAGCATCTTACGAGGAAGTACACCATGTTCAAGAACCTATTCAAAACAAGGTGGGAACACCTCCTAAAGAAATCACTACTCCCCAAGGAGAAATAGTATATGAAAAGATGCAAAGAGTACAAGCAGGTTCTGATTCAGTATAAGAGAAAACTACCAGACTGGTATCAATTATCAGGGATCTCTTTTCACCTTACAACATACATGTCAGCAGAACTGAAAAACTCTGGGATACTACTTCTGGAATTGATTCTAATGACTATGAATGGGGCAACTATTCAAATATTACTGAAGATATCCCTTAAGGTGTTATTCATACACCCCTTTCTCGGGATGGACAAGGCACAAAATCTAGATTACTTGAATTTGGTCCACAACATATCTACGAAGCTAAGGACAACAAACATCGTCACTATGAGCAAGTCTACATGGAAGATGATACCATCGAAGACCTTGACAATATCATTAACTTATCCAATATCCTAGACAACCTTAACAATACCTCTATCATGACACTTACCACAACCGACCTCGACCCACCCAATGACTCTTTACCGCTCATATTTCCTGATCTCATAGACTGGGATGAACCTAAACACCATGACATACCTATTTTCCCAGATGATGAATCTATTGTCCATTGCCTGTGTACTGTCAACCCGAAAATAGACTCTACCAACAAACAAAATAACGATATCTGCAATCGGGAGGGTGCCACAAAAATGAAAGAAATAAAGGATCTACTGTTGAAAACCAGTCAATGGCAGCGTTAGATCACAAAAAAGTAAAAATAAAGGATGCATTTGAAGGTGAAAACCTTTATAAGGCACCTAAGGATGGGAGACATGACACTCTTCCTGAACACTATCAGGAGCAATCACCCATATTAATTGAGCCCACTCAATCAATCAACATTGGTACATAAGAAGCAGCCAAAAACATACACCTAGCAGAATCTCTGACAGAAGAAGAAAAATCAGAGTTTATCAGATTCTTCAAAGAAAAGAAAATCAATTTTGCTTGGTCCTATGCAGATATGCCCGGGATAGATCCAAACTAAATCATGCATCATTTGTCTATTGCTCCAGGAGCTAAGCCAGCCAAGCAAAAGTTAAGAAAGATGAATTCGCATGTAGCATTAATGGTCAAAGCTGAACTAAAGAAGTTATTAGACGTCAGATTTGTTCAACCTATAGACTATGCTGAATGGATTTCAAACATTGTGCTAATTTCAAAACTAGATGGAAGCATCAGGATATGCACAGATTTTAGAGATGTTAACAAAGCCTATCAAAAGGATGACTTTCCTTTGCCCAACATCGACATAATTGTAGACCTCACAACAGACCATGCAATGCTATCATTAATGGACGGTTTCTCTGACTATAATCAAATCAAGATAGCTCCAGAAGATCAAGATAAAACAACGTTCACCTATCCTTGGGGAACGTATTGTTGGAATTTCATGCCTTTTGGCTTGAAGAATGCAGGGGCAACTTATCAGAGAGTAATGACAACAATCTTTCATGATATGATGCATACCTTCATGGAGGACTATGTGGATGATTTACTGGCTAAGTCATTTACCCAGGCATAATATTTGGGCATATTAGATAAAATCTTTCAAAGATTGGAGAAATTTCAAGTCAGGCTAAACCCTATGAAGTGTGTCTTCAGGGTGACATCAGGCAAATTATTAGGCTACATTGTGTCAACAAAGGGCATTGAAGTAGATCCAGCGAAGGTACAGGCTATCATGGAGATGCCACCTCACAAGAACATTAGCCAACTCAAATCTCTACAAGGACGACTACAGTCTATCCGGCGATTCATAGTCCAATTAGCAGATAAAATTCTACCATTCAATCATTTGCTACATAAAAACATACCATTCAGATGGGAAGCCAAGTGTGCAAAATTGTTCTATCAAATCAAGCAATACCTAATGAACCCACCAGTTCTAGTACCACCAATAGTAGGGAAGCCACTTATTCTCTACATATCAATAATGGACATATCATTGGGGGCACTGTTAGCCCAAGAAGATAAAAAAGGCAAGGAACGAGCTATCTATTACATCAGTAGAACATTAAATGGATATGAGCTGAATTACACATTCATTGAGAAGGCTTGTTTAGCTATGGTATTCGCCTCTCAAAAGTTCCGACATTACATGCTAGCTCACACAATCAAACTAGTAGCAAAAATTGATCCTCTCAAGTATTTACTCAGCAAAGCAGATCTTACAGGCAATTAGCTAAATGGGTCATGATTCTCAGTGAGTTTGATATCCAATACACATAACGTCGGGCTATCAAGGGACAAGTAATTGCAGATCAATTAGCTGAAGCACCACTACTAGATAAGAAACAAATAGAGGTCGAATTTCCAGATAGGGATGTCCTTACTGTTACCCCCAAGCCATGGACCCTGTACTTTGATGGTTCCTACACTCAACGTGGCTCCAGTGCCGACATCTTGTTCGTCACTCCTGAAGGACACACCATGCCAAGATCATATAGACTCATGTTTCCATGCACAAATAACATCACTGAGTATGAAGCACTGGTCCTAGGAATCAAAATGTTCGTGGAATGGAGAATCACAAAATTGAAGGTCTATGGAGATTCCCAACTGGTTATAAATCAGATCAACAATGAATATCAAACAAAGGATGACAAGCTGCTGCCATACAAAATAATGGTAGATGACTTCAAATAGTATTTTGTACACATCACCTTCGAGCAAATACCAAGGTTGGACAACCGAGTAGCTGATGCAATGGCTACTATCGCTTCACTACTACAAATTCCAGAGCAACAAAGTCGTTATGAGTTTCTGGTAGAGCAATTGTTTTCCCCAGCCTCTGACAATTATGCATCCCATGTTATCTATGCCTTAAAAGGTTCAGTCTCTCCTTTATACAGGACAATATATGAGTATCTTAAAAACAATACCCTACCCATTGACCTATCTCGGAATAAGAAACACAACTTTATCTAGCAAGCCACCTGGTATACCTTAACTGTTGATACCCTTTATCGTCAAGGTCTAGATGGTACTCTTCTTCGTTGCCTTGATCGTAATGAATCTGACTCTGCTTTACATGAGCTTCATGAGGGTATCTGTGGCACACATTCAAGTGGTCCTACTCTCGCTAAAAAACTTCTGAGAATGGGATATTACTGGCCGACAATGGAGAAAGACTCTTATCAATTCACCAAGAAATGTCCTAAATGCCAAATCCATGACAATCTTATCCATGCACCAGCACAGGAATTGCAACCATTTACAACTTCTTGGCCTTTCTATCAATGGGGACTTGATTTAGTAGGAAAAATACATCCTTCCTCTTCAAATGGACACAAGTTCATTATCACTGCAACATAATATTTTACAAAATGGATTTAAGCAATCCCAATGACCACAATAACTAGAAAGCAAATTGCCTCTTTTATTCTTATATTATCTAATTTGCAGATATGGCATCCCTAGTTCTATTATAATAGACAACGACGTCCCTTCAAAAATCAGGATGTGCGAGAATTATGTGAACGATTCAAAATCCAACATCATTTTTCTACACCTTACTACCCATAGGGGAATGGTCAAGCGGAGGCATCAAATAAAATAATATTGAAAATCCTAAAGGAGACAATAAATGATGTAGGAAAGGATTGGCATGTGCAACTCAATCCGGCACTATGGGCATACAGGACTAGCATCCAAACACCTACATGAGCTATGACATATTAATTGGTGTATGGATCAGAAGCAATTTTACCTCTTGAGGTAGAAATTCCATCACTCTGAGTATCTTTGAAAGGCCTCATTCCAGATGAGGAGTATCGGGTCAACAGATTGCAAGAACTAGAGATTTTGGATGAGAAACGACAACATGCCTATAATCACCTCAAAGCATACCAGCAACGCATGTGTAGAATCTACAACCACAAAGTCATCCCTAGGATTTTCAAAGTTAGTGATCTCGTACTCAAAGAAAATCCCAGAAATCAACAAGATCGAGAAAAGAAGGGGAAATTTGAACCTAACTGGTTGGGTCCCTATGTCATCATATCAGCCTATGGATCAGGTGCCTATCAACTTACAACTTCAGAGGGAGATGTGCTCGACGAACCAACCAACAACATCCATCTGAAGAAATTCTATACTTGAATGGTCTAATGCATGGAAAAAGTGAAAAATACTAAAAAATCAAAAAAATCAGAAAAATAACAAACAAAAAAAAATCAAAACAACAAAAGGTACAATAAAAACAAATGGTGAAAACTTGGCAACAGGTGCTATTTATGAGGGAGCGGCTCCTCTATCTATCATTACTCATATCCTTTTGCATCTGAAGTCAAAACTACTGGCCATCGCCCAACACCTTTCACACAGCATCATCCCAGACATACTTAGCATCATCATTGTCCTTGCTTATCTAAAGATCAACTCATTATATCCCACCATGGCTTGGTAATCACTATACATATCCACATCGATCGATATCTATAACTAGGGGCAACATTCATCTGACTTCAAGCAAACAAGAATCGCAGCATGCCAAACAAATCCTGTCAAGCCAAAGCTCAAACAATCGAGAAAACAAAACACTAACCCAATTAACAACTTCAACACACATGATGGATGATTTTATGAAATATAATTTTTTTACATCTGGCATTAAGTTTTGACTATTTTGCATCTTGAACCTTTTGACTTATTGAATCTCCTAGATTTTCTCAACGATGCATAGAGCTAGAGGAAGTGGCCGGAGAGTCTGATATTTTTTTGGTTTTCTGTCTGTGAGGCGATCACTTGTATTGTGCAAATCTTGTCTTGAGATGTGATTCAAAGCATATCACTGAAGACATTGGTCCACTTTGCGCATACAAATGGTTAAATCTTGTCTATTTATACGCAAGCAACACTCAGGTCATCTTGGTTCAATTATACCTTGACGCTTGTGCTATCTTGCAATATCAAAATCCCTGTAAGTTTTTCTCAGGTCATTGTGGTTCAATTATACCATTATTCTTGTTTTATCTTTCAACATATCAAAAGCTCAATGATGATAAACAAAAACAAAGCAAAAACATGTGACTATACGAGAATGACAACGAGAAAAAGAGGGTGATCAATTTAGTTGCATATCATTTTAAAACTTGCAGTTAGTTGTATATCATTTTAAACTTGCATTTAGTTGCATATCATTTTAAAACTTGCATTTAGTTGCATATCGTTTTAAAACTTGCATTAGCTGCATATCATTTTCAAGATACATCTCACATCATATCATTATCATACATCTCATTTTCAAGATACATCTCACAAATCAGTGATCACAACAACATATCATTATATCATTGCATCTTTATCATCAATCATTTCAATCAATATCAAATCAAAATCATCTATCTAAGCATCACATCATCATCATAGAAATATCATATCAATACATAAATCATCATCCATAAACACATCACATGTGGATCGGAAAATCGGTGTCATATATATATATATATATATATATTCTCAAAAAATGGTCAAAATATACAAGGGATGTCATGTCTGTCAAAATACAACAATGATCAAAATACAACAGAGACAAGTCTCTCAGGTATGACTATCTCTTGAGGCTGACGGTCACGCAGCAAATGTCCCAGCTTCTGGATCTCTGGGGGGATCACGTCGAGAAGGCCCTGTAACACCTCTTCTCTCTGTCCCCGACTAACTCTGAGCTGATTGGCTAGCAGTAAAACTAGGAGCCCTCTGCTCTCTAGGGACTAGATCCTCATATAGCCGCCTATAGTACTCAACTGCCATGGCCGTGTATCGTATCTCCCTTAGAGTGTCTCTCATAGGGGCACTGATCATCGCTCTCTGCAGTCTCTCTGCTAGCTCCTTTGCTCGACCTAGGCGCTCTATTGCCGTATCTCGCTCTCTGAGGTAATCTGTGTAATCTGACGCAGCGAGCTAGTACCTACGCCTGCAACTCCTACACTATAACATGCAGCACTTGAATCTGTGAATCCTGTCGATGCAATGGTACCCTGATCTGCATTGGTACCTAGGTGGTAATGCTACCTATCCCTATCCTAGGCCCCGGTAGAGATAGAACTTTTGATCTCCTCCGCTGGGTTGGCCGCCTAAACTCCTCTATGCCACCCACAGCTGCTAGCACCTTGCCTGATCTACCAACCCCACCAATTCCAAGAACCAAACCTCCCCTACCTCCATCACCACCTGGTCGTCTGACTAATCCAATCCTCCCCCCATCTCCTCCATCCCCCCTCCCATCTCCCCCTCTATCTCCTCTCCTCCCCCATCTCCTCTCCTCCCTCCATCCCCTCCTCCAATCCTCCCTCTATCTCCTCCATCCCCTCCTCTATCTCCCCGTCTCCCTCTACCACCTCTCCTCCCGTCTCCCCTATCATCTCCTCCATCATCCCCATATCCCTCCTCCATCTCCTCTCCCTCCTCTATCTGTCTCACTAGCCTCTCTAGTTGCTCATACTCATCATCGTCAAAGGTAGAAATCATCTTTGTCGAATCTGATATTCGTTCCACGACATGGGCCACAAAGAACATTGTAAACTCCTCCGTCATCCCAACATCCACCACTCCAAACCCATAATCTCATATCTGTCCAGCCAAATGCATGTACTCCTCCATAGCCACTGCACTATCAACAGTTGGACCCCACTCTGGCACATCCTATCTTCGATGAGCATATAAGCATGCTCCCTGTGATATACCCTATTGTTGACCATACTGTCGTTGAACTCGGCTATGCAAGAACCTCTCAATGATAAAAGGCGTCTGCCCAATCAGGTATCTCGACATGTAAACATAGGGCATCTCTAGCCCGTCCTTAGCCCATACCTCGTAGTCAATATACGGTCTCCAGATGACCGTACCAATATCATCCAGCACCCTCCTCCAATGCTCTAGTTTTCCCAGCTTACGCTGGATAACTATACTTGTATACCCATATGCATAGGCTCGACCAATCGGCCTATCCCTATCTGCAAGTGGCCTCGCTGCAGGAATGTGCTCCCAAGCCCACACCTGTAATAATGTAACCCTGACTGATAAGCTCGTTATCCTAGATACACTACCTGGCGCAACTCCCTGTATAGGTGTGCTAACATACATGATTCCCAAGCGAACCTGTGTCCCTGTGTCACCATGTCCTCCAACACCAATCCCCAACCCACTGCCAGTCCCTTCGATCTATGGTCGGGACACAAGAATCCACCTACAAAACCTGCCAGTACAGACGGTAGTGGAGCATAATCAAAATCTATGAACTCCTGCCAAGGGATCTCATATCCGCAAATCTGATCATCATGGAATATTTGGTGAAGAGCCTCTGTCCCATCCTCCTTCATCTGCTCATATGGCAATAATGCCCCAATCACTGGAATCCGATAACAGTCCTTTGGAGTGATTGTTATCTTGCCCATAGCCAAATGAAATGTGTTCGTGTCACTGTGCCACCTCTTTGCCAAAGTTGTTAGTAAACCCTAGTTAATGATATACCGAGGTATGTCCAACAAAGAGGATAAACCACACCTCTCAATAACATCTCTATCCGCCTGTGTTAAATGTGGAATCAAGGACCATGGTCTCAAAAATCGCTATCGCGACTGGAGTATGCCAAGCTGTGCTTGCAAAGCAACAAATGTCCAACATTAGTTCCCATATTTATTCGATATATCCCATATCGAAATAAAAAACAACTTGAAACAACGAAATATCAAATCAAGTTCCATATCAAAAATCAAATCCCATATCAAAATAAAAAACAACTTGAAACAACGAAATATCAAATCAAGTTCCATATAGAAAATTAAATCCCATATCGAAATAAAAAACAACTTGAAACAACGAAATATCAAATCAAGTAACATATCGAAAATCAAATCCCATATCGAAATATCAAACCAAGTTCCATATCAAAAATCAAATCCCATATCGAAATCAAAAACAACTCGAAACAACGAAATATCAAATCAAGTTCCATATCGAAAATCAAACCCCATATCGAAATAAAAAACAACTTGAAACAACGAAATATCAAATCAAGTTCCATATCGAAAATCAAATCCCATATTGAAATCAACAGCAACTTGAAACAACGAAATATCAAATCAAGTTCCATATCGACAATCAAGAACCACATCGAAAATAAAAAATCCATATCACAAATCAAGAAATCAAACTCAAAAACCCATAATGCAAGCAACTCAAAAATCATATTAGGAACCATATCGAAAATCACGAATCGGAACTCATATCGGACATCAAATTCAATTACAAGGCAAAAATCAAAGATCCATATCGAAAGAACATCAGGATCCTCATAAAAAACAAACATTCAATCTGGTATTCCAAATCAAAGAAGCAAAATCGGACATTAGGACAATAGGCACGACCTTGACACAGCTCAACAGGCACCTATTCACCCCTAAATCATCTACCTCATCTATTTTTCCCCGCAACGCAATCTTCCCACTTCTTTCCAGCTATTGCTCCAAGCTAAGATAACCCTCCCACGCGCTACGCTGCCACCTATGTGCTAGCTAAACTCGGCTATGCGCTAAGACCTTTACTTTATGCACCAGGTTAACCCTATGCACTACCCAAATCCTCCACCGCGCTAACCTAAGAACCCTATGCGCTAGGTTAACCCTACGCACTACCCTATTCCCTGCATGCACTGACCTGTTAGCCCTATGCGCTAGAAATCCCTATGTGCTAGCCAAAACCTATGATGCGCTGCAAGACGACTCCCAGACGCTACCCTAGCTAAACAACCCTATGCGCTAAAGTTTGTATCATATGCGCTAGGAAAGGAGTCCTACGCGCTAAATCGAGAAAATTAAAAGCAAAAAATTAAAAACGTGACTAAAATCGACAAAATAAAAAGCAAACAGGGCAAAATTAAGATGACTTACAAGTGGACCATACGCGGCGGGCCTCCGGTATCAGCGAACGCGCTCGAAACGGTGAGAAGCATAGGGAACTGACATTTTTTGTCACTCTCGCAAGAAGTCTTAAAAGGTGCAAATAATCCAAATGAAATCACTTTTTACCTTTTATAGGGTGAAAGTCAACTAGGGTTACTAGGTGGGCCATGTATTTTGCTCATTTTCTCACTTTTAACCCTATCAAACGTCATTTTCGGGAGATGAATCAAACAGTCAAAATTTAAAAATGCAATCCATTAAAAAACGATTATCAAATCAACAATTTTTTTCAAAATACTTGATTCATCTCCCAATGGGACATTATCAATATCGTTCGTCAAAACTGGGGCACGACAACATCATATCGACATCTCGACACACCACATCACATCCGACAATTTTCTTTGAATCAACATGTGCACACACCTCACTTCAAAGAGCGACAAAATGTAGACGTATAAAAATGACCACTTTCTTAAGTGAATATTTAATATTCATTTTACTCTCATTCCTCTATTAAATTAAATTAAATTAAATTAAATTATCCACATTCATCTATTTGATTAAATAAGTTATTCAATTTATTTAATTAAATTCACCTAAGTCTTTTCTACCCCTTTAATTAAATAAATCACTTTATTTAATTAATTCTCCTTTCTCCCCTTTTAATTAACTTGACATTTAATTAAATTGTTCATTGCAAATAAATAAATATAATTTATTTATTTAAATCCCCCACTTGTATTTATACAAGTTGCGTCTATTTTAGTTGAAATAAAGTAATTTATTTTAATTAAAATTACCCTCCATCCACTTGCATTCTCCTACATATCCTACTTGCCTCTCTAAACCCCCTTCTAGGTTCTTCTAATCACTTCTAATTTAGCCTAACCCATCTCCTAATTATTGTCACATCCCTAAACAAAGGGAAGTCACTTCTCAAACCCTCAAAGCCTTTGAAAACCATTAAAGGCTTTACGTCTTCAACAAGTTAACCTTGAAAGTCTTCTAAACTATTAATGGTTAACTCAACCCTCTTGCATGATTAGAGACTTTCTCTCTAACTCAACCTTCATCTAACCCAAGGGTCTCATCAAGCATTCATTGCTTTGACCATGGTTATTCCTTTAACCCTTGCACAAGAATTTATCCTTTGGGTAAAAGCTTTATCCAATGGATAACCTTAACCTAACCTTAACCCTTACCTCCTAAGGTAACCATGAGATCTTCTCAAGCATTTAATGCTTGTTACATCTCC